>NC_087213.1:58342867-58345367 GCF_015104395.2 Macrobrachium nipponense | reverse complement strand
GAGTTATTTAATTTAAACCTACGATCTCATATAGTGAAGGACTGATTTGATTAATCTAATAATCATAACCTTCACGTAAGTGTAAATGACGCTTCGATGATTATTCCCGGAAACAACTATCTCTTTGACAATTATGGCGATGATGCCAGAGCAACAATTGTACCCTGAATGTTCAAGTCACAATAAACAATGGAGAACAGCGTACCAATCAAATCAAAATAAATACATTCCTCTTTATTCCTCTTTTCAAAGCAATGTGGAATCCCCAGCCCTTTTTAATCCTCTTAAGTTTATCTCCTCTCCGTTTACTTAGCATTACTCTTTATACATCCTTCCTTCCTTCCTTCCCGTCTACGACATCCAGCATTCCTTCCCACATAATCTGACCTTTTACCAATCGCAAAACACACACAGACTCCCATCATTCGGAATAAATTACCGCTAATAAATTCTGCCGAGGAAAATACTAATTCGCATTAATGCTGATTATGCAAATTGGCGCTTTTCGAGGAAATGAAATCAACTCAGACACCCAAGAGAGAGAGAGAGAGAGAGAGAGAGGAGAGAGAGAGAGAAGAGAGAGAGAGATTTTTGTTCCGTTTCCTCGAAATTCTCCGCTCCGTCCGACCTGATTGGCATCTCTGGGTCGATCGCGAAACATCACTGCTGACAAAAGGTAATGATCGAAGGTAATTGATTGGAGGTAACTGATTGGAGGTAATTGATCGGAGGTAATGATCGAAGGTAACTGATCAGAGGTAATGATCGAAGTAACTACTAGAAGGTAGCTGATCGAAGGTAATAATCGAAGGTAAAGGTCGAAGTACGAGAATCATGGATTTACGCGACCGGAAGTACCAAACTCACGAATTCTGAAAACACTCAAACACTTAAAAATGGAAAATAATAGGTTTGACACAACCAGTAATAATATTAAATTTATGAGGTATGGAATATCCGTAAGACAAGGCCGATACTCAAAGATTTGTAAAAAACCGGAAGTTACAAGTTCACGAATGTATAAAAAGGACCTTTTAGCGTTATTAGAAGACGAATATATGCGCACAAAAAAAACTCATAAATTTGGGCAAAAAAAAAAAAAACAATATAATGAGAAGACAAAGAGAGAAATCTGTACAAAAGAAGTTAATTCTTGTAAAGCAAAAATGCTGAAAAAAAACAAAAAAAAAGAGTGTCTTCATTAACGTTGCTCGTGAGTTATTCATCTCTCTCTCTCCTCTCTCTCTCTCTCTCTCTAATATGCACCCTCCAGCTACGAAAATCCTCAAGCTCTCTCTCCCACTCCCATCAAGGGGGACCAACCTAAAACCCTCAAACAACCAAATATGTTAACTCTCTTTGTTATTATTGATGTTCGGGGGTCGAGGACATGGGCGGAGGGGGTGGGGGGTCGTAGGACACTATGACACCCCCCAACCCCCATTTTCCATCCCAGATAATCCTTCTTTGTCTCTATCGGTCAATCATTATCTCTGGGTTCTTATCGCCAAGAGATTGAGATCCCCTGTTTGTTTACTGAAAAAAGTGAGAGAGAGAGAGAGAGAGAGGAGAGAGAGAGAGAGAGAGAGAGAGAGAGAGAGTTAAATTCTATCCCCCGGTTCTAATATAATACTTAGCCTCCAAACGATTCAGAACTACTTAACAAATGTAAAAAAATGATTATCATATAATTTTCAAAACAAACGGAAGCTCAATAGTTAATCTCAGAAAGAGAGAGAGAGAGAGAGAGAGAGAGAGAGAGAGAGAGAGAGAGAGAGAGAGAGAGAGAGAGAGAGAGAGATATTTCCTATTTGAAAAACTTGATTCTTAATATTTCAAGTAATTAAAAATATTAAGATTCTTATCTTTGTGGGAACGTTATTGACTAAGGATATCCAAAGTAGAGAGAGAGAGAGAGAAGAGAGAGAGAGAGAGAGAGAGAGAGAGAGAGAGAGAGAGAGAGAGAGAGTTATAAGAAAAAAATGAAGGCCGTCCAAGTAAAATTCGATGATAATTTTCGAAGACTAAAAGTCAAGGGAAAAAAAACTTAATTTTTTCATTTTTTCCTTTCACAATTCAATGTCTTCCTAACGTTTTAAATGTCACGATATGATACTTTCCCCAAAGAAAGCATAAACTTCGAACATCCAGAGTAGAAAGCTTGGTCGCTTTCAAATATTCAGGTAACTCTGTGATATGAATATGAAAAGCTGGCAAAATGAGGTCATGGGTTTTTGGCTTTTTTTTTTCGTGGGTAACGACGAGTACCACTTCCTATGTCTTGAATTCTTAAAGGTCATGGGAGTAAATGTGAATCTCTCTCTCTCTCTCTCTCTCTCTCTCTCTCTCTCTCTCTCTACTTTCGATGTCCTTGGTCAACAACGTTACCTCAGAGATAAGAACCTTAATATTTTGAATTAATTGAAATATTAAGAACCAAGTTTTTCAAATAGGAAATTCTCTCTCTCTATCTCTCTCTCTCTCTCTCTCTCTCTCTCTC
>NC_087213.1:58332867-58337867 GCF_015104395.2 Macrobrachium nipponense | reverse complement strand
GAGAGAGAGAGAGAGAGAGAGAGAGAGAGAGTGAGAGAGAGAGAGTGAGAGAGAGAAAGAGAGAGAGAGCTTTCCAGCCCGATCCAGGCCAGCCAGAACGCGGCTAAATCAACAATGCAAAATGCAAAGCGAATGGGATTGTAACCGGAAACATTAATCTGGGCAAATGTGTTGCGTTGCTTTTGGCGCACGCCCCCCCTCTCCCCCCACACCCCAGAGGTGTTGGTCAGGGCGCGGATTACACCTGGGTCTCATTCGGACCCGCCACCCGGAAGTGTCTTGTGACCCTGGAAGTGTAAAGGGCTTTGGGGTGAAGGAGATGCAGGGGGACAGGGCGGTGGGGGAGGGTGAACAGGATGGTTCTTAAGAATGTTGAATGCGCGTTGACGTGATTTTGAAAAGTGGAAGCAAAAGTAGCACAATGCCAGTAGCAGCTGCAGCAACAAGTTACAGCAACAGCAGCAGGAGCACAAGTAGCAGCAACAGCAGTAGCAACAACAAAAAACATCAACTGAGCACTGATTGATATTCTACCCTAACTAAAAAAAATCAGAAGAAACAGTAATAATATTGGCAACTTCCACCAAAAAAAAAAAGCTAAGATTCAGTGGAGCAAAAGGTCACATTAAAATAATCTCGCATTAGTTTTGTGCAGCAATACGGAACCATAACTGCATCCTACAACAGCAAGTGTCTCCTACGCCACGAAACTGCACAGCTATTGAAGGATATGATTCTTCTCCTAAAGGATTCAGAATTTATTTGACAGCGCTCTCCTTCCACAGCACCAAGAGAGCAGCTGTTAAAGGCAATATACTAATAACACGTACAAACCATTGCATTATGATCCAGTTATTAACTGAATGAAGTATCAAACTCTTATTAACAAAAAAACGTGAAACAGGTCTCTTGGTCGCTATTCATGGTGAAATTTATACGTAGGAATAAAACACAAAACTGATCTTACGACATGCGGAAATAAACTGCACAAAAAGCTAATACCAGAAAAGCGGAAATATCTGGATGAAATAATTTTTCACATTTGAATCAAAAGGTCTTCTTACCATGTTTTGTAAAATTTTTCATATTTTGATCAAAGTTCTTATCATCAGGTTTTGTAAAAATTCATAGCAAGAGTAAAACACAAAACTGACCTTCTAATAACAAGGAGAAATATATTGCACAAAAAGCAAATACAAGAAAAACGAGAAAATATCTGCATGAAATCATTTTTTAGTATTTAAAAAAAAATTCGTATGTTGTGGAAAGCAAAAATACCGGAGAAAATGTGTTGAGTTACAGTTACAAACAGCTGTGCCTTCGGGGTGAAGAGGGACAGCAAGAAAGCAATCAAGAGAGAGAGAGAGAGAGAGAGAGAGAGAGAGAGAGAGAGAGAGAGAGAGAGAGAGAGAGAGGCTAGTTTTCAATAACAGATATATCGAAAGTGCATTAACAGTAACAGAACAAGAAAAAGTATAGAAGCGACGAGCAATCAACAGAGAGAGAGAGAAAGGTTGGCGCTAAAGTTTTCGGTTAAAGATAACATATCGAAAGTGCATTAAAAGTAACAGAACACGAAAAAGTATAGAAGCGACGACTTCTCTCTCTCTTCTTTCTCTCTCTCTCTCTCTCTCTCTCTCTCTCTCTCTCTCTCTCTCTCTCTTCCAACTCCTCCAATTAATCTATCGACTACGATATCTTTGTCTTGACTTCCACAAGTAATACAAGTTTCCTCTTTACTTACACCGAAAATGCATTAGGCCACCCCGCCCACCAACGCCTTCTTTTCGCAGCCGAGTTAAACGAGATTAAGGGCGGGGAAACGAAGAAGGTACACGCCCCCCAGACAAAACTGCTTACGAGGAACTACTGATACTACTCTTCGTTGCAAGGTTCATTCTGTCTATCTATCGCTTTATCGTCGGATCGCAAAGCAATATTTAGAAATTTTATTAACCATCGTTAGGATATCGCAGGTGATATTCGCATCTCTCTCTCTCTCTCTCTCTCTCTCTCTCTCTCTCTCTCTCTCTCTCTCTTTTCAATTTCCCACCCACGGTTAGGCGAGGAATCAAATATATTCTCTTCTCTCTCTCTCTATTTATCTATCTCTCTTCAATTTCCTGCTCACGGTTAAGCAAATCAAATATTTTCTTCTCTCTCTCTCTCTCTTCAATTTCCTACCCACGGTTAAGCAAAGAATCAAAGTTATTCTTCTCTCTCTCTCTCTCTCTCTCTCTCTCTGCCAAGGTACTGGAATCAAATTTACATCTCTTCCTTACTGTTATTGTTATCTTATGACAGAGGAAATCAAACTAACAATTCCTATATTCTCTCTCTCTCTCTCTCTCTCTCTCTCTCTCTCTCTCTCTCTCTCTCCCGAGTTTGAAGCTGACCTGTTTTAATCATTGCATTAAAATTTAATCAATAATTCATCTCAGCTCAAGCCAAATTGGGACGGGAGATAAACAGGCTGGTAGGTAGGTAGATCAGCACACGCACAGAGAGAGAGAGAGAGAGGAGAGAGAGAGAGAGAGAGAGAGTTTTAGAACTTTCTGGAGTTAAAAATTGTCAACAAATGAGAGAGAAGAGAGAGAGAGAGAGAGAGAGAGAGAGAGAGAGAGATTTCTAACTTTCCATGGTTTTAGAAGAGGGAGAGAGAGAAAGAGACTTATAACTTTCCATGGTTAAGAAGAGAGAGAGAGAGAGAGAGAGAGAGAGAGAGAGAGAGAGATTCATGCCATGTATTGCATAATGAGCGACAAGAAAAGGGATGGAAACATTACACATACTGGTAAAGGAGTTCCTACTTGAATTACAACAAACTGGGAACCTTTTGTAAGAAGAAAAAAAAAAAGGGAGCCTTTCATATGGAAATTGTTTAGAGAAAAACCTGCAAACCAAAAAAAAAAAAAAAAAAAAAGGGAAAAGATGTAAAACAAGCAGACTGTGATTTCTGCATGCAATAAAAGCGCAGGAACAATTCTGCATTCAAGAAAACACACGAATCTCCCATGCATTTTGTATGCACAGAGAAACAATGGATCCAGGATACAAGGGACTCCGTCTCTGGAACTGAATAGAGACGACCTGTTTCTTCTTTCCAGAACTGGAATTTGGGATTTTTCGATGGATGTCCAGAGAAACAGTACAGGAAAAAAAAACAAGTAAATAAATTGAAAAACATGAAAATTGGCATGTTAATGGATTTTGAAAATGAAAAATTTACACGCAGCAAAGTATACTTTGTAGTAATCACAGCTGTACACATGCAGTTCTTATATATATATATATATATATATATATATATATATATATATATATATATATCTTATATACATATATAAAATATATATATATATATATATTATATATATATATATATATATAAACAATTATGTAAACAGCATGTGTTTGTCTGTCAAGAACAGCTCATCCATTAATTTCCCAAACCACACACAAAAAAACATACAAAAACAAAAATACCATCAAAATACTACGAAATCTAAAAACACAGCTGCATCATCCACAAAAAAAAACAAAAACAAAAAAAACCAACTCCCTCTTATCAGAAAAAGCAACGAAATCCAAACTGGAAAGATAAGGTAACGCGAGACCGGACAAGGGTGGGGGTGGGGGGGTGGGGGGGGGATAGGGGGAAGGGTGCGGGTAGAAAAAAACATTTTGAAACAAGAAGAAGAGAAAATAAAAAGTCAATGAATTGCTCTCTATTGGCAAAACGGCCTTACCGTTTCCTAGCTAAACTCAATTTCAGGATATATGTACATTCTGCCCTAAATCAGATTTATACGGCCTGGGATGGCCGCTCTGGAGCCTGAATCTGGAAAAGAGAGAGAGAGAGAGAGAGAGAGAGAGAGAGAGAGAGAGAGAGATAAACAATATGGGGAGGCTCTATGGATAACCAGACAGACAGTATAATAATATTATAAAGGTGAGAAAAATAAGGCAAACGGAGAGAGAGAGAGAGAGAGAGAGAGAGAGAGAGAGAGATAAACAATATGGGGAGGCAATTGATAACCAGACAGAGAGTGAGAGTATAATAATATTATAAAGGTGAGGAAAATAAGGCAAACAGAGAGAGCAAGAGAGAGGATGGATAAACAGTGAGAGACAAATTCATACAGTATCTAGATGGAGTGAAAGAGTTTGGAAATAAAGGTGAGAGAAATTAATGATAAGCAAACGAGAGAGAGAGAGAGAGAGAGAGAGAGAGAGAGAGAATGGATAAACTGACAGCGAGAGCCTGAGAGATACTAACCAGACAGAGTGTAATAAAAAAAAGATGTGAGAAATAAAAGAGAGGAAATGGGGTAAGAGAGAGAGAGAGAGAGAGAGAGAGAGAGAGAGAGAGATACCAACAATTATACGTACAAGGAAGGGAAACATTACATCTTACAAATGACGACAAGTGAGAGATACTGTGAGCACGGGATATATAATATAATAATATACAGAGAGAGAGAGAGAGAGAGAGAGAGGTGGATGAGGGGAGAAGGGAGAGGGTCACGGTCCACAAATAAAATTCATGGGTAGGCTCCCATTTGAGTAGTCCAGCCAGAAAAATTTGGTAGGCAAATTTAATCATGAATGAACCTCGTCCAAGACCTGTGCCTGCCCTCCGGGTCACCTCACGTACCCCCCACCCCCCCCCCACCCCTCAACAACCCCAACTCTCAATCTCTCTCCCCGCCCCCCCCCCCCCTTTACTACCTTTTTCCCTGTCCTTCCCACACCGTCCTAAACCAATCCCTATCTCACTCTTTCCTTTTTCATTTCCTGCTTTCTTCTTTTTTCTATTTTCCTCCCAGCTCTAACCATAACCACACCCGCACTGACACCCCCCCCCCCCCCACCCACAACTTCCCAAAGTCAAGATACTCTTGCATCAGCGATATTGCCCTGTTATATTTCCATACCGGATGGAGACTCCACTGCCCAGGTCTCTCTCTCTCTCTCTCTCTCTCTCTCTCTCTCTCTCT
>NC_087213.1:58322867-58330367 GCF_015104395.2 Macrobrachium nipponense | reverse complement strand
TATATATATATATATAATAATATATATAAATTTAATATAATATATATATATATTATATAAATATATACACACAACACCACACACACACACCACACATTAATATATATATATATATGTATATATATTATATATATATATAATATATATATTATATTAGTATAATATAACACACACAGCCACCACACACCCACACAATATATATATATATATATATTATATATATATATATAGTATAATATATATATATGTACACCCACCACACATATTAATATAATATCTCTATATATCTATATTATATATAATACATATTATAAATATATATACATATATATATATATAATATATATATTATATAATATATAATAATTAATATTATACATAATATATATATAATATAATTCGAGCTAGAAATGTCCTTTAATATCTAATTCGCTCTACCTCGGAATTAATATAATTTCATATATGTTTAACCGAGGGGGAATTTATTAAGCGATAATAGAATTGGCGGCTGACAGGCGCGAACCATCGACCTCTCAATTCCCTTGATGTAACTTATATATTATATATATCTATATATAATATATATAATATATATATATATATAAAATAAATTATACATACACACACTATTATATATAAATATACATTTTATATATATGTACATATAATGTATTATTATTATATATATATATATAATATATCTATTTATATATATATATTAAGTTACATCAAGGGATCGATATATATTAGGCATTGATCTTGGTCATCCCGACGCCAAGGTGATGTCTAAAATCAATCGATTAATCGCCATTACATTGCTGTCAAAAAACATTCTACAGCCTTTAGCACTCCGATGCGAGCAAAAAAAAAAAAAAAAAAAAGAAAAAAGAGCGTGATCACTAAGTAAGAATGAGTCATTATTCTCAGGGGGACGTCGAATATCATCTGGATTTTTCTTTCCCATCAAGTCAAGAATTATTCTGAATATTAAAAAAAAAATTCACTGCCTTATGGACTGACAAAGGAACCGCCCAGTTGTGAGAGGAACTGAATGTAAAACGAATGCTAACCTCTCTCCCTCTCTCTCTCTCTCGTTTTTGTTCGCTTGTTATCTATCCCCCTCCCCCACCAACAAAACCCATCTTCATCACTCACCCGAGCTACTGTCTCAGGAGAACAACTCCCTTGGATCGTCTCCCCTCATTCCAATTTCCCCTCATCCTAGTAGTACATTACCCCTCATTCCCCCTTTCTCAATTGCCATATTTTCCTGGCGTTTGCTTTCCACCGCTCTGCTCGTTAACATCGTTATAAGAGCGCGAGTAAGTTGTTCATCTTCTCGGATCTTTCCACTGCTGCCTCGTTAAAAGAATAAGGGAGACGGTGGGGAGGGGAGGGGAAGCGGAGAATGGGAGGCGGTGGGGAAGGGGAGATCAGGACGGGATAGGGAAGGGGTGGAATGTATGCAAGGTGGCTAGGGAGGGGAGTGAAGGAGGAGGAAGAGGGGAGGAGGAAGGGGGAGGGTACGAGGAGGAGGAAGATGAGGAGGAGGGGCAGGAGGAGGGGAAGGGGGAGGAATGGAGGAGGAGGTGGAAGAGAAGAGAAGAGAAGAGGAGGAGGAGGAGGAAGGGGGTAGGAGGTGGCGGAGGAGGAGGAGGAAGAGTAGGTAGAGGGGGAGGGGAAAGAGGGTATACTGCTGTTGATAAACGGCCCAAAGACCCGATCTACATCAAGAGCAATTTACGACACTGACGTCAAACCATCTCGTTTTGTCTATTTACATCTTCATTCAATCATATCCTCATTTTTCCCTTTATTTCTCTTATCTTATCACATCGTTTCCCTATCGGAGTCCATCACGTGAAGGAAGACGCTGTGTGTTTGATTCCACCTTTGTCTCGTCTGAAGCCTTCTTCCTCTTACTCGTGATTTGTCGCTGCAACGAACGAGGTCCCTCAGAAGAAAAAATAAAGATGAATAAATAATCCGACTTCGTTTTAATTAACACGGGCGCATTATTACGTTATTGCACAATCATTGCCGTTATTTTTCCCTCAGGGGTTTAAAATCCCACTTCGATAATACCACGTTCGACCCTCTCTCTCTCTCTCTCTCTCTCTCTCTCTCGTCTTCCGACATTTATTGCATGTCTCTGTTGATTCGCATTTTCTTTTTTTCATCTCTCTCTCCCTCTCTCTCTTTATAATCGTCCCTATCCCTTCCCAGACCTTTATTGCATATCTCTCTCCCTCCCCCCCCCTCTCTCTCTCCCTCTCTGTCTCTTTCTTTCTTTCTCTCCTCTCTCTCTTTGTCTATCTCTCTCTCTCTCTCTCTCTCAAACTGACCCTCTCCACTAACCGAAATTTATTATATATCTCTATTGATCTCCATTTTCTTTTCAGCCGACTCTCTCTCTCTCTCTCTCTCTCTCTCTCTCTCTCTCTCTCTCATCCCCTCGTGTCTTGTGGTTCCCTGAGATAAAATATCTCCTACCATTCAGCAATTTCCTCTTTTTTTTTTTTTTTTTTCCTGCGAGAGGTCATTTCACAAGTGAATTATTGAAATTCATAATCTTCCCCCTTCTCTGTGTGCGGAGTATTTATTATTTAATATCTCTCTCTCTCTCTCTCTTTTTTTTCTCTCTCTCTCTCTCCATCGTACGTTACTGGCGAACAATGGCATAAACACAAGTCACGTAAAGAAACTGTAACGCTACTCCCTGATTTATTCGTGTGTTGGAAATTGGGGACGCAAAAACGAGGGTCAACTGAGTTTTGAAAGGAAGCAGTAAATGTGGTGGAAGGAAATACGATAGACTGATGATTAAAATCAGTCTCTGATTTATTCGAACGTTGGAAATGGCGACACGAAATCGAGGGTCAGCTGTGTTTTGGAAGTAAGCAGTAAATGTGGTGGAAGAAGATATGATACACGGATTAAACGCTGATGATTAAAACGACAGACTTGTGTGTACAGTTTGCCACAAGAAACAAAACAGCAAAAGACAACTTACAAAAACAATTTTATTGTTTTTATGATGAAGAAACCGAGACGGGCATTATAACGAGCGCCTTTTAAAAACATCCATCTTACATGATTCTGGGAAACACAGAAGAAAACAAAGAATTCTAAATTCGGGAAGTGAGATATAATTAAGGAGTAATACATGCACACAAAACAAAAGGCCTAAAAGAAAAAAAGGGTCTGGCCCACACCTTTCTCTCCATAAGGAACTTATTTTTCTCGTGTCTTTCATATTCCTATTTGCTAATCTCACCTATTCACTCATTCTGTCAACTGGCTTTGTTCTATTCCTCAAAAGACAAATGCATGTGAATAAAAGCACATAGATTTAAACATAAAGGCATCAACAAAATCATATGAGCATAGATGCTTTGGGGACAAAGGACTCTGATTACAAACTCATAATGATATCGAATCTAAACTGAACAAAGAAAGAGAGAGAGAGAGAGAGAGAGAGAGAGAGAGAGAGAGAGAGAGAGAGAGAGAGAGAGTAAAAAAAATCAAAACATAACATATAATTCAAACACGTAAATCAATGGACAGTCTCCCTTCTCCATTTTCTCATTTCCTGAATTATCATATCATTCCCGTCCACCCTTCCTTTAATTCATTTTCCATACGTTCGCTCCTTCCCGTACACTGCTCCTCGTCCTCCGTGGAATAATTATTGCCATTTCCTTGTTATCGCTTTAATTAGCGTTATTTTCGCAGTCGTCTTTCGCCGAAGAATTCTGATAACTTTCGGAGACAAAAGTTTACTTTTTTTCGTTTGTAAGTTTCCCGGCTCCTTAAGGAACTTCCTGGCTGCTGTTGCTGTTGCTGTTGCTGTTGCTGTTGCTGTTGCTGTATTCGTGTTATGCAATTTGCTCCTGCGCTTTCGTTCTGGGCATAAACTTTTGATTTGTTTTTTTTCTCTCTCTCTCAGGAGTCTTCAAAGCTTCTCATTATATTCTCTTTCATTCAAGAATAAAATTCCCGTTTCTTATTCAACTAACAAGTCTGCATAAAGAATTGAGATGATGTTAAAATAATTGGCTGTCTTCGGACAAATAAGTTCTGTAATAATTGGATATGACAATTAAGATATTCTGCTGATCTCACAATATGAAACTTCACCAACTAATAGTTTCCTTACTAAAAACGCGAGGGATTCCAATAATAAGTTCTGTAATAACTGGATATGACAGTTAAGATATTCCACTAATCTCACAATATGAAACTTCACAAACTAATAGTTTCCTTACTAAAAAATCGATCACTGAAACAAAAGCTTTCACCAACCAATGTCACTTCTTACTATACTTTCTCAATCGATCATTGATCATCTGCAAACTTCATCCACCCCTCTCTCTTGTCGTCAACTCAAGTCTTCGCTCTTTTCATAAACTTGAAACCTATACGTATTCAAAATCGTTTCCCCTCCTTTCATTGCACTCTTCGGTAACACATGACGCAGTCAATACATGCCCGGGGCACAAATTCCTGAGATGCACGCTAGTATTGCACTAGACCCGGCTTCTTTTTTTTTTTTTGCCATGGTCCTAGGTTACGTTAGGTTACATTAATTTAGATCAGGTTAGCTTAGGGCATCAAGCTGTAATTTAGGTGTGAAAAATTGTTTGTCTTTTTGTTTGTTTGTATGGTGTTGTTACGTTGCATGGAACCAGTGGTTATACAGCAACGGGACCAACGGCTTTACGTGTCTTCCGAACCACGTCGAGAGTGAACTTCTACCACCAGAAATACACATCTCTCACACCTCAATGGAATGCCCGAGAATCGAACTCGTGGACCGAGGTGGCAGTTCAGGACCATGCCGATCACACCACTCAGGCGTTTTTGAGTGTGGGAAACTAAATGAAATTATTATCAAGAAAAATTCTGTGGTTAGTTTTTCAGATATGGCGTCCCGCTTATTTTTCCCTGTACTTGGTAACATCTCGGGGGGAAAATATGCCAGGGGCATTTGTAATGCATTATTCCTAATAAATACCCTACACTCTCATTCTATCAAACTGATTAGACGCCATCCGAAGATTTTTTTTCCCATGTTTTTCTTTTAAATTCTTTTCTTCTCTTAAACATGTCACACCTTTCAGATACTACTTACCTGTACACATTTATTTTTTGAACTGAATACACAACGGATGTCTTTACACCTGTCATTCCTTGTCTTTTCATCGTTTAATCTTGCATGAATGGGAAGACGTTTCTTTCACACCTAATCTATTCAGCAACATCCTGTCCACTACACTATCATCCCCACTGAATGGTGACATCATCAGTTCCTGGCAACTACAACTTGCATTTCCCTAACAAGCCTTCATCATCATCATCATGTAATATACATTCGTTTAAGCCTGGTGTCTTACTAAATAAATAACTACATATATATTTGAGTAAACAAACAAATAAATAAATAATTAACACATTTATAAATAAGATGTCATTGACCTTTCTGGACCCTTAAGACAGCCTTCCTTAGCTGGAAGGGCTTATTCAAATAATCACTATGCCATTCTACTCTCTCAAATATTATCGGCTGATTTGTCTATATCTTTCTTATGGTTCATATTTGATTTTTCTATATATATAAATAAAATATATATATATATATATATATATATATATATATATATATATATATATAGTATATATATAAATGGTATATGTATTTGTATATTGCATATGTGTATCTATATATATATATATATGATGTTATATATCTGTATATATTCTTTTGATATATATATTTTCCTCTCCTATATCATCTATATATATAATATCATATGATATATATATAAACATCGTGTGTAGTATCCGAGCCTTTTCTTCACCACCACCACCGCCGCCGCCGCCACTGTTCTTCCACCTCCGCTTTCAGACTCAATTTCCAAACAGCGCCATTTCCCCCTACTTGTACTTTGTTGACCGCCAGCCATTACCGACCCTTTATGTAGCATCCGGTCGAAAAACACCACCACACACTTCAATATCCTCCTAAATAAATCGAAGAAGTCTGGCACTAAGGTTACCCAGTTTGTTGTTCCTTTTCACTCTGATCTTTCCCCCCCAACCCCCGCCAACCCCCTCCCCTCCCACCGCCCCCTTCCCCTTTTTTTCTCACTTTTTGTTTTAATGCAGCGCCTTTTCAAAAGGATCCCTTTTGACTCTCCCCTCCTTCTTCATTTTCCCTTTAACAAACTCTCTCTCTCTCTCTCTCTCTCTCTCTCTCTCTCTCTCCTGCCCTGTATTCAGGACCTAACAACTACTAATATTCAGTATGAGTTCATATATCTACACACACACTCTCTCTCTCTCCTTTCTTTATTCAGGACCAAAAACAACTGCTACATATATTGAATATCAGTTCATATATCTTTACACACTCCCCTCCGGCCACCCCCCCCCTCTCCCCCCCTCTCTCTCTCTCTCTCTCTCTCTCTCTCTCTCTCTCTCTCTCTCTCTCTCTCTCGTCTTGTATTTTCATCTCAGAAATCAATTACACTTGCTCAAAATGCTGGAGCCCTTACTCCCATACCAGTGTAATACGCAATTCATTTCACTGGAACACCCTCCCTTATTTTCCGTCTCAAGCGTAAGTGACAAAAAAAAAAAGAAAAAAAAATCTCTCATCTTCATCAATTAAGCATTAATCATGTTGGCTGTGTTTGTAAACAATGTCTCCAACAGCAAAGCACATGTCTCTTGGGCGCCAATCATTATACCTCCAATATTACGAGTTTACTACTTTCAATACGTCGCTAGTTTGCCCATCAGCGAATTTATCTAGCATTGCGGAAGGTCACTGCTTGGATGGGTGACCACTCATGAATGCCAGACGATGTTAATATATACGCCTCCATTTCAACAGTGAAAAGTTTCGACAGACCTAGGGAGTCTGGTAAAGCAGCAGGGGGAGGGTAATAAAAATAATAATAATAATAATAATAATAATAATAATAATAATTAATAATAATAATAATAATAATAATAATAATAATAATAATAAGTGTCAAGAAGAAAAATCCGATAACAAAAAAAAGGGGTAGGAAGAAAATTTGAAACATCTGCTATTTATTAAACTAATAGGAAAGATATACAGCAAAACTACTACTACTAGTAGTAGTAGTAGTATTAATGATAATAATAATTTTTCTAGTCCGATAAAAAAAGGCAGAAAATTTAGAACATCTGCTATCCATTTAACTAATAGGAAAAATATACAGCAAAAGCCACTACTACTACTACTACCACTACTACTTCTACTACTACTACTACTTTAGTAGTAGTAGTAATAATAATAATAATAATAATAATAAATAATAATAACTAATAATAATAATAATAATTCTATCAAGCATGCGACGATACGAAAACTCTTTTTCTACTACATCTCGTACTTATGCAAGTAATAATACTATATAAAATAGCTCTCTCAAGTAAACTACAATCAGAAAACATCTCCTCTAATAC
>NC_087213.1:58305367-58320367 GCF_015104395.2 Macrobrachium nipponense | reverse complement strand
GAATCTACGGGCCATTTGAGAAATAAACTAATTAAGAATAGCCCGGCAAATTCAAACATTATTGTGTACAGTATTCCTCGTAAAAAATGTAATAAAATTTACATAGGCCAAACATCCAGAGATCTAAAGGGGAGATGCTCTTAGCACAAATATGCCATATGAAGAGGCTTAACGAATAATAATGCCATTGCGGACCATTGGCTTAAGACAGGCCATGTTGTTTACTGAGATAATTCCTCGATTATCTGCAGTGTAAAGATCACCGCGAAAGGAATCCGCTGGAATCCATTTTTATTGAAGCCACATCAACAAGGAATCTAAATCTCCATCCTGGATTGTCCCTTGGTCCTCTCTCCTTGTCTCTTTCACTTAAAGAACTCGCCACCCAGATTCACAAACTGTAACCCTGCCCCCCCTTCTTTCTGTTTTTGTATATAAAGGTCTGTCAACTTCTATTATATTCAGTGTGAACTTGAAAATGTAGAATATACTACGAAAGTACTTGTTCCAAGTCCCCAGTTGTTCACTCACCTTTCTACTGTGGATTTAAGGAGATATAATATATATATATATATATAATATATATATATATATATATATATATATATATATATATATATATAAAATGATAATTATCACATCGAACCGTGATCCATTTATAAATCATTCAAGCTATAAATGTCCTTTAATATCTAAATTCACTTTACCTCCCAAATGATATATTTTCATATCGGTACATATATGAAAATATATCATTTGGGAGGTAAAGTGAATTTAGATATTAAAGGACACTTGTAGCTTGAATTGATATATATATATATTTATGTGTGTATGTATATTCTGTAGAGAGAGAGAGAAGAAGAGAGAGAGATGAGAGAGGAGAGAGAGAGAGAGAGAGAATGAGTGGTGGCCGCACCGCTACCTTCAGCAGAAGACCACCAAACAACAGCAGCAACAGAAGAGAAGTTTCACCCTAATTTCATCTCTCCCCTAACTTTCTCGTTTCTCCTTTTACACTGAACTTTCAACTTTATTCACTTGACCGTAGAATTATGAGCGCTCTTCCATTCCGAAGGGACTTCTTCTCTTTTTTATTATCAGGTTCTCCCTCCTCCCCCGCCCCCGTCTTGATTAATGGAATGATGATAATCGCATTTCAAATTTCCCCGAAAATTAAGTTTCAGCCAATCAGGACACTCGGTACAGACGCCGTAATGAATCGGGTCATTCGTCCGTGGGATTATTATTATCATTATTATGGAAAATGGCCGCCCCTCACTTCTTCGATATGCATTGTTGCGAAGGGAAGTTGCCTTATACCTCTGCAATTTACTTGAGTTCCTGTTTTACTCTTTCAAGATGCATGCCCATTCGTGTAAGAATATATATATATATATATATATATAGTATATATATACATATATATATATATATATATAATATATATATATATATATATATATATATTATTAATATATATATATATATATATAGATATATATATATATATATATATATATAGTGGTTTTTGCCACGAAGGAAAAAATGAAAGCGAGATAGCGAAAGTACTTTCGGTCCTGTAAAGGGGCCGAACAGGACCGAAAGTACTTGGCTATCTCGCTATTTCCATTTTTTCCTTCGTGGCAAAAAACCTTTATTTATACATAGCATCACGTTTTATTATACTTCGTGATCAAGTTATTCTATATATATATCGTACCTGTTAGTTAGTCGACTGCAGTGTGGTGCAGAAGTGGATGAGGAAAGGCATGATATTATAGCATCTTCAGCGAAAGACATTCATCTGCATTATAATTTCATTAGAAAAAATATAATTTCGGCAGCCCCCCCATTATAGGGAACTTAGATATATATATATATATAGTATATATATATATATATATATATATATAACCGTATACCATATATATATCTATATATTTTTTAATATATATATATTTAGATATATATATAATTAATATAATATATAATTTTAATATATATAATTTTTTTGTGGCATCTGTGTTTACACTTTTTCTCATGGTTTTTCGTTTTGCATCTTGTAGATTAAGTCCAGCGTGTATAGATTTTATTGCTTTAATTCACCACCCTCCCTAACTCTGCATGTTACTACGCATTAAGAGTACTCACTCTCTCTCTCTCTCTCTCTCTCAACTCCTTAGCTCGCTCGTTCCCAAAATGAAGTTTGGCATATTTTCCCACGGTGTAAAAATGAATCCCCACCACGCCATGAGGTGTTCCCCCACCCCCATCCCCCACATCTCCTCCCCAACACACACACTCCACACACACACACACTCGGACACACTGTGTAAAAGCATTTGGGTTTAAAGTGATGACTCTCGTCCTCAAAAGTGAGCTACATTCCTTGTTCCTGAATGCTACTACTGTTACTAATACGTACTGCTATTTCTTCCTCTCTTTCGTCTTCTCTTTCTTTTTCTTCTTCTTCTTCTTCTTCCTCTCCTTTTCCCTCTTATTCTACTTCTTCTTCCTTTCTTCTCCTTCTTCTGTATCTTTTCTTCTTTTTCTTCATCTGCTCCTTTTTCTTTTCTCAGTCTTCTACTTCTTCTTCTTCTTCTTCTCTTTTTTCCTCTTCTTCTTCTTTTCGTCTCCTCCTCCTTCTTCTTCTATTTCTTCTTCTCCTTCTTCCTCTTTCCTTCTTCTTCCTCTCTTCTTCTTCTTCTCCTCATTCTTCTTCTCTTCTTCTATTTCTTCTTTTCCTTCTTCCTATTTTCTTCTTCTTCTCCTCCTCCTTCTTCTTCCTCTCTTCTTCTCCTTCTTCCTTTTTTCTTCTTCTTCCATTCCTCTTCTTCTTCAACTCTTCCTTCCTCTTATTTTCTCCTCCTCCTCCTTCTTCTTCTTTTCTTCTCCTCCTCCTCCTTCTTCCTTTCTTCTTCTACTTCTTCCTCTTTCCTTCTTCTCCTACCTCTCTTCTTCTTCTTTTTCTCTTTTTTCTCTTCTTTTCTCCTCTTACTTCTTCTTCTTCTCCTCTTACTTCTTCTTCTTCTTCTTCTCTTTCTCTCTTCTTCTTCTTCTTCTTCCTCTTTCCTTCTTCTTCCTCCTCTTCTCCTCCTCCTTCTCCCTCTTCCTCACTTCTTCTATTTCTCATTCTCCTCCTTCTATTTCTTCTTTCTCCTTCTTCCTCTTTCCTTCTTCTTCTTCCTCTCCTCCTCCTCCTCCTTCTTCTTCCATTTCTCATTTTCCTTTTTCTTCTTCTTCTTCTTGTAGAACCTGATCCAATTGGTCGAGTCGAATGGATCCATAAATATCTTACTTGAACCAACGGAGTAGTTTTTCTATTATTTTTTTCTTTTCTCTATCTGTTTTCCATTTTCTCCCTTTATTTTTCCATTTTCTCTCTCTTTTTTCGCTTTTCTCTCTTTTTCCCGTTTCCTCTCTTTTTTTCCTTTTTCTCTCTCATTTTTTCCTTTTCTTTCTCTTTTTCCTCTTATTTCCCCTTTTCTCTCTCATTTTTTCCTTACCTCCTTCTTTTTACCTTTTCTCTCTCATTTTTCCTTTTCCCTCTCTTTTCTTCCCTTTTCTCTCTCTCTCTTTCCCCTTTTAATCTTTTTTCCCCTTCTCCTTTTTCCATGTTATCGTTTTTTTTCTTTTCTCTCTTTTTTCCTTTTCTCCCTTTTTCCCTTTTCTCTCTTTTTTTTCCCTCTCTCTTTTTTTTCTTTTTTCTCTCTTTTCCATTTTTTCTCTGTTTTCCTTTTCTCCCTTTATCCCTTTTATCTAAGCTCATGGGCCTACAATAGGCCACTAAGCTTATCTAAGCTTATGGGTCTACAATAGGCCTACTAAGCTTATCTATGCTCATAGGACTACAATAGGCCACTAAGTTTAAGGGCCTAGAATGGCTATTAAGCTTATCTATGCCTTTGTTAATAAAATGGGTAATAAGCTTATGGGCCTACAATGGGCCAACCCTACTAAGCTCATGGGCCTATAATAGTCCACTAAGCTTAACTAAGCTCATGGGCCTACAACAGGCCTTTAAACTTATTAAAGCTCATGGGCCTGCCTGTTAGAGGAAGAACATCGAGAGGGAGACAGAGAATTAGATTGCGAGATAAAGTGAAGGAAGATATTGAGTGAGGAGGTTTGATGGAGGATGATACCTTTGATAGAAGGCAGTGGAGAAGGCGCATCAGGCAACCAACCCCTTAATGTAGGGATAGCGGTGGGAAAGTAGTAGTTCCAGAATTATTCCCACAGAATGAACCGAAGGAAGACTTCTGCAAGAATAGATCTAGATATCTGGCTATTTGCCCGCTTTGACAGATATTTTCAATTAGAAGAGTCTTCATCAAGGGACAGAGCATACTTAAAGGAAAAATTCCTTCTTTCTGCAGAGCCGGTCTTCTAGATTATTCCCATTGAATGACCAAAAGGACGACATCTGCAAGAATAGATCTAGATATCGGACTATCTGCCTGCTTTGACAGAGATCTTCTATTAGAAGAGTCTTCATCAAGGGACAGAGCATACTTAAAGGAAAAATTCCTTCTTTCTGCAGAGCCGGTCTTCTAGATTATTCCAACAGAATTACCAGAAGGAAGACATCTGCAAGAATAGATCTAGATATCCGACTATTTGTCTGCTTTGACAAAGATCTTCTTTTAGAAGTCTTCATCAAGGGACAGAACATACTTGAAGGAAAAGTTCCTTCTTTCTGCAGAGCCGGTCTTCTAGATGATTTCCAACACAAGAAATTACCAGAAGGAAGACAATCTACAAGAATAGATCTAGATATCCCGACTATTTGTCCGCTTTGACAAAGATCTTCTTTTAGAAGTTCTTCATCAAGATAGGAGCACACTACTTTGAAGGAAAATTCCTTCTTTCTGCAGAGCGTCTTCTAGATTATTCCAACAGAATTACCAGAAGGAAGACATCTACAAGAATAGATCTAGATATCCGACTATTTGTCCGCTTTGACAAAGATCTTCTTTTAGAAGTCTTCATCAAGGGACAGAACATACTTGAAGGAAAAGTTCCTTCTTTCTGCAGAGCCGGTCTTCTAGATTATTCCAACAGAGTTACCAGAAGGAAGACATCTGCAAGAATAGATCTAGATATCCGACTATTTGTCCGCTTCGACAGAGATCTTCTTTTAGAAGTCTTCATCAAGGGACAGAACATACTTGAAGGAAAAGTTCCTTCTTTCTGCAGAGCCGGTCTTCTAGATTATTCCAACAGAGTTACCAGAAGGAAGACATCTGCAAGAATAGATCTAGATATCCGACTATTTGTCCACTTTGACAGAGATCTTCTATTAGAAGAGTATTCATCAAGGGAAAGAGCATACTTGAAGAAAAAGTTTCTTCTTTCTGCAGAGCCGGTCTTCTAGATTATTCCAACAGAATCATCTGGTGTCGCTCTAGTATCCTTCTGGAGGCCTTCTGGTGGCCTTCTGGGGTCCCTTTGATGGCCTTCTGGGTGCTTCTGATGGCCTGCTGGCCCTCTAAACAGCTGTTGGCTCTCAATCTGAGAGCTCGCCCTCCAGCATCCAAACAGCTGCTGGCTCTTATCCTTACAGCTCGTCCTCCAGCCTCCGCACAGCTGTTGGCTCTTATCCTGAGAGCCTGTCCTCCAGCCTCCAATCAGCTGTTGGCTCTTATCCTGAGAGCTCATCCTCCAGCCTCCGAACAGCTGTTGGCTCTCAAAATGAGAGCTCGTACTCCAGCCTCCAAACAGCGTTGGTTCTCATCCTCTTGAGAAGTAGTCCTCCTGCCCCTGACGAATTGGGGAAACTCACTAGCCTGACCGAGATCTTCTATTAGAAGAGCATTCATCAAGGGACAGATCACACTTGAAGGAAAAGTTCCTTCTTTCTGCAGAGCCGGTCTTCTAAATTATTCCAACAGAATGACCAGAAGGAAAACTTCTGCAAGAATAGATCTAGATATCCGACTATTTGCCCGCTTTGACAGAGATCTTCTATTAGAAGAGTCTTCATCAAGGGACAGAGCATACTTGAAGGAAAAGTTCCTTCTTTCTGCAGAGCCGGTCTTCTAGATTATTCCAACAGAATCATTTTCGGGTGTCCCTCTGGTATCCCTCTGGAGGCCTTCTGGTGGCCTTCTGGGGTCCCTCTGATGGCCTTCTGGGTGGCTTCTGGTGGCCTGCTGGCACTCTGAACTGCTGCTGGCTCTTCTCCTGAGAGCTCATCCTCCAGGCTCCGCACAGCTGTTGGCTCTAATCCTGAGAACCTGTCCTACAGCCTCCAATCAGCTGTTGGCTCTTATCCTAAGAGCTCATCCTCCAGCCTCCAACCAGCTGTTAGCTCTCAAAATGAGAGCTTGTCCTCCAGCCTCCAAATAGCTGTTGGTTCTCATCCTCCTGAGAAGTGGTCCTCCTGCCCCTGACGAGTTGGGGAAACTAGCTAACCTGACAGAGATCTTCTATTAGAAGAGTCTTCATCAAGGTGACAGAGCGTACTTGAAGGAAAAGTTCCTTCTTTCTGCAGAGCCGGTCTTCTAGAGTATTCCAACAGAATGACCAGAAGGAAGACACCTGCAAGAATAGATCTAGATATCCGACTATTTGTGCGCTTTGACAGAGATCTTCTATTAGACGAGTCTTCATCAAGGGACAGAGCATACTTGAAGGAAAAATTCCTTCTTTCTGCACAGCCGGTCTTCAAGATTATTCCAACAGAATTACCACAAGGAAGACATCTGCAAGAATAGATCTAGATATCCGACTATTTGCATGCTTTGCCAGAGATCTTCTATTAGAAGAGTCTTCATCAAGGGACAGAGCATACTTGAAGGAAAAGTTCCTTCTTTCTGCAGAGCCAGTCTACTAGATTATTCCAACAGAATTACCAGAAGGAAGACACCTGCAAGAATAGATTTAGTTATCCGACTATTTGCCCGCTTTGACAGAGATCTTCTTTTAGAAGTCTTCATCAAGGGACAGAGCATACTTGAAGGAAAAGTTCCTTCTTTCTGCAGAGCCGGTCTTCTAGATTATTCCAACAGAATTACCAGAAGGAAGACACCTGCAAGAATAGATCTAGATATCCGACTATTTGTCCGCTTTGACAGAGATCTTCTATTAGAAGAGTCTTCATCAAGGGACAGAGCATACTTGAAGGAAAAGTTCCTTCTTTCTGCAGAGCCGGTCTTCTAGATTATTCCAACAGAATTACCAGAAGGAAGACTTCTGCAAGAATAGATCTAGATATCCGACTATTTTCCCACTTTGACAGAGATCTTCTATTAGAAGAGTCTTCATCAAGGGACAGAGCATACTTGAAGGAAACGTTCCTTCTTTGTGCAGAAGCCGGTCTTCTAGATTATTCCAACAGAATCATCTTCTGGTGTCCCTCTGGGATCCCTCTGGAGGCCTTCTGGTGGCCTTCTGGGGTCCCTCTGATGGCCTTCTGAGGGCCTTCTGGTGGCCTGCTGGCCCTAGGAACTGCTGCTGGCTCTTATCCTGAGAGCTCGTCCTCCAGCCTCCGCACAGCTATTGGCTCTTATCCTGAGAGCCTGTCCTCTTAAGAAGTGGTCCTTCTGCCCCTGACGAGTTGGGGAAACTCACTAGCCTGACAGAGGTCCTCTATTAGAAGAGTATTCATCAAGGGAAAGAGCACACTTGAAGGAAAAGTTCCTTCTTTCTGCAGAGCCGGTCTTCTAGATTATTCCAACATAATTACCAGAAGGAAGATGTCTGCAAGAATAGATCTAGATATCCGACTATTTGCCCGCTTTGACAGAGATCTTCTATTAGAAGAGTCTTCATCAAGGGACAGAGCATTACTTGAAGGAAAAGTTCCTTTCATTTCCTTTAACTGCAGAGCCGGTCTTCTAGATTATTCCAACAGAATTACCAGAAGGAAGACACCTGCAAGAATAGATCTAGATATCCGACTATTTGCCCGCTTTCACAGAGATCTTCTTTTAGAAGTCTTCATCAAGGGACAGAGCATACTTGAAGGAAGTGTACCTTCTTTCTGCACAGCCGGTCTTCTAGATTATTCCAACAGTGTTAGCAGAAGGAAGACATCTGCAAGAATAGATCTAGATATCCGACTATTTGTCCGCTTTGACAGAGATCTTCTATTAAAAGAGTCTTCATCAAGGGACAGAGCATACTTGAAGGAAAAGTTTCTTCTTTCTACAGAGTCGGTCTTCTAGATTACTCTAACAGAGTTACCAGAAGGAAGACTTCTGCAAGAATAGATCTAGAAATCCGACTAATCGTTTCATTTCAAAGTTGAAACACATATACTGTAGACCTAATGTTTTTTTTCTATTTCATTAAAAGGGGTTAATACTGATTTGTTTTCAGTTAAAGATTTTTTTTCATAGTTTATGAATAAAAAGATACACGTCACAACTTACATAATTATACATTTGTAACACGTATTCTTTCATAGGTTTTTTGTTCACGTATCTGAATAAAGAAAAACATGTCACACATTACGTAATTACGCGTTTGCGTAATTTTTTTTATTAATCTCTTGTACTTTATTTGGTCTATACATCAATATTCCTTACTTTCAATCAGACTGGTTATTCAAGTGAATGGGAATTCGAAAATATAAAGAAACCTTAATACATTCATATCACAAAATCTTGCGCCTTCGCAAAAATATTCTTAGCATAACGGCGTAACTTCTAATATAGATACATTTTTTTCAGTCAATGTGTCTTATCTTATAACCTATTTGATCAAAAAAAAAATTTTTAAACAGTCAGATATTCTCTCTCTCTCTGTCTCCCAGTCTCTCACTCCAGACAGAAGAAATGTGTTCAGTTCTCTCTCTCTCTCTCTCTCTCTCTCTCTCTCTCTCTCTCTCTCTCTCTCTCTCTCTCTCTACAGAAATGTAGACAGTCTTCCTCTACAGACTAACCAGAAAATTCTTTTGGCTCCTCTCTCTCTCTCTCTCTCTCTCTCTCTCTCTCTCTCTCTCTCTCTCTCTCTCTTGACAGAAATGTAGACTGTCTCCCTCTACAGACTAACCAGAAGATTCTCTTAATTCCTTACTCTCTCTCTCTCTCTCTCTCTCTCTCTCTCTCCTCTCCTCTCTCTTCATAAACAGAAAATGGTAGGACAGTCGTACCATCTACAGGAACTAACCAGAAAATTCTTTTGGCCTACCTCCTGTTCCTCTCTCTCTCTCTTCTTCTCTCCTCTCTTTCTCTCTCTCTCTCTACCAGAAAAATGTAGGGACAGTCTTCCATTCTACCAAGAACTAACCAGAAAAATTCTTTTGGCTCCTCTTCTCTCTCTCTCTCTCTCTCTCTCTCTCTCTCTCTCTCTCTCTCTCTGGGCCCCCGAGCAGAAATATGCCATAGCGTATGGGCTTCCATTAAGACCCTAATGACAAAACTTCACCCATAAAATACAGAATCTATGAACCCCCCAACCACCCACTCCCCCACCCTTGCCTTCTGAAGCCAATCGGGCGAGCTCCCGAGAGCAGCCCACCCAAGTCTCTTTCTCTAATCAATTGAGCTCCATCTCCAATGACGCCATTTTCCACTGTACGAACGAATTTTGCCCATTACTACTCATAACGGATCCGGGGTCGTCGCCCCCCTCGCCCCTCCTAGGAAAGATCCAATTTCCCCCCAACAAATTACAGCCTCTCTTGCCAGGATGCTATTTTTGCCCTCGAAGACGCGAGTCTTCCCTGGGGGTCCCAACGGCGCGACAAATAATATAGCTGAGTTTGGCGGGAAACAGCCAGAATGTGAGGCGGGATGGTGCAATAATCACGTATTCATAGCCAGGCAGTGAACCCGGACGGCTAATTTCCGCCCCGAGGATCCTCCCAACGTCTTTATGATTTGATTGTAGCGGGACAAATCCAGGGGCGCCTCCCTCACCAGCCCCACCCCCCGCCCCAACTTACCCCCATCCGAAAGGACTCTGGGTATTTGTTCACTCTCGGTGGTCATGTCATGCGTTTTACTTTTTTTTTTTTTTTTTTTTTTTTTTTTTTGAGGGGGGGGGGGTTGGTTAAGTTGGTGCTGTGGGGTGGGGGGGTGGGGGGTGGGGGATTTAGGCGCTTCAGAATGGAATTGCTTCGGAAAGACACCTGGTGAACTTACGTGAACATTTGCGTACGTGTGTACCTGTGTGTTTGTTTGTTTGTGTGGTGTTTTTACGTTGCATTGAACCAGTAGTTATTCAGCAACGGCTTTACGTGACTTCCGAACCACGGCGAGAGTGAACTTCTATCACCAGAAATACACATCTCTCACCCCTCAGTGGAATGCCCGAGAAGTATCTGTTTGTGTATAATATTAACGATTTCTGATTCTATCTTTTAGAATATTTTCTCAACATCTTGGCAAAGTTTTTGTGTTACGTCAAACCTTAGGCCACTAAATCAGTTTGGAAATATTAAGAAAAAAATAAATAAATGCGATGGAATGGAAGATAATCCTGTTCACCACAGATTAAATAAAGTAGGGGGTTGGGGGGAGAGGAAGGACAGGAGAATGTGTGTCGGGGAAAATCTAACCAATATATAATTCCACTTAACTTTGTATTACGAAATAAGATATTGTAACTTGGTATTTTGAAGCATTTTCTTCATAACAATTCCTTTCAACCTTCGATGGGAGTGGAAATACTCTCGTTGTTAGAAGGCCAATGGGAAGGGCAACCAATGTTCGTAAATGCCCCAGGTCAGAAAAAAATAAAGAAAAAGATTGGGTGGAAGTTGTAAGTACGTGAAGACAAAACCGAAAAGTGAGTCCCAAATGAATAGAAAAGAAGAAAAAACTAGAATAATTACTGATATTCCCATTACTCAGATTACCAATTAAACTTACTGGGGCAAAGAACAGTCAATTTACCTTCCTATCGCTCTACTTCACTGTCTCCTCAATACATCTTTCTCTCCTGCCCCCTCCCCCGAAACATCTCCCCCCACACATTTCATCTGTCAATACCACGACGTCGATGACCCTCGTCGCCGTCACGCCAGCTCCCTTCACCAATCAGGGAACAGATCAGTCTGTCAGGACCAAACTACTTCAGTTTCCTCCTGGAACGACCTGTCTGCTCTTTGCTTGACAATTATCCCACCTTCCCTCGTCTTCGATCGCTCAAGAAACCTCTCTCTCTCTCTCTCTCTCTCTCTCTCTCTCTCTCTCTCTCTCTCTTGGGGGGTTTCTGACCCCTCTTTTTCGACCAGTTTCTAAAACTTCGCTTCTTCTGGGGAAGAGAGCGGACTACAATTAAAAAAGATCCCCTTTGCCTTCAACAAAATCAACCAAATTCAGTCATCACGACAGCTGCTCAAGAAAGTCTTGATTGAACTCTGTTTACTTGTTTTTAAGGCTTCTTATATAAGAGCAAGAGCCCGTGCTATGGCGCCCAGCCCTCCTCTTTTATCAGGCTGTTTGAGAGGCATGAATGGAGGACTCCTTTATTTCATAACTAAGCAACTGGCCTGCCATGCTTGCCACTTCACTTTTTTTTATTCTTATGTCCAGGCTTATCTCATTTACCAACCACAGTTACTGCAACGCCAAGTCTTTGGAAATCAGTCTATCAATCGATAGACATTAAATTGTTCATTCGTCAGTTAACGCATAACAATGTCTCCATCCTAGCAGCAAGTAACTGCTATAGTAGATTCACATCAACCCTGCATTTGACGTCTAGGCCATTTCCCTTACTACGCTCCTGATTGGCCGTTGATAAGCCAATCACAGAGCTGGAAACTTTCAGTCTCTCGAGAAAGTTAACATGGGTAGGATCTATGTTCCACCTCTCCTGAGGTGTACGTCTTTCAGGAGAGGTGGAACATACATCCTGCCAATGTGAACTCTCGAGAGAGACTGAGAGTTTCCAGCTCTGTAATTGGCTTATCAACAGCCAATCAGGAGCGTCGTTAGGGACTGGCTTAGACATCAAATGCGCGGTTGATGTGGATCTACTGTAGTTATTCTTTGTTGTTATGTGCAGTCACTCATATAAGTTCATGGATGTCCGGGTGTTTGAGAGAGATATCCATTTCACCCCTTTCTGGATGACAGGTATCTGGGAGTGCGAAACTGGCCAAATGTTCAGCTATCTAACTCAGCTGTAGAAAGTTTCGGTGTGTGTGCCCGTCTTACGTCACTACACAGACCCGTCGTCCAGAAAGGGGCTGGAAGGAATTCAGCTTTATGCCCGGAGGCATCTATGAACTTGAATGAGTGACTGTACCATCTGATGCCAACTCCAGGAAAATGGCAAATAAGCTGCCAACACTGTAAAGTTAAATGTAAATGAAAAGCACATGAAGTTTCCACTACTACATGGAGACATTCTGGTGACATGATTTGTATCAGGGTCAAACCCCTCCCTACACCTCGTTTTTTAAGAGCGTTGGGTTAGTAATCAGTGCCTCCTGTATTGTGAAAAATGTTCAGGTAGTGTTTTAACACACGTAAATCAAAACCAATATAAACTCTGTAATAATGATGGAAATATATATACTCAATGAAAACCATAAAATATACCATCTGTCCAAAATGACAGCAATGCAGTAATTGGGATATGCAAAAAAAAAAAAGAACGATTCTATAAATATAGAGCCGTTATCGGTGTTTATGAAGCTGGTAATGTCTTAAAAACAGTGAATTAACTAATAAAGATGGCTGCGAGTTTATGAGAGCAATATAAAGATTAAAAAGGAACGCAAGAAATTTAAACCATCTAATAAGTTCCAGAATATGAAGCAAACGAAAGTAATCTCGGCTTTTGATTTTACCGTAATTCCAACAAGATTAATTTCGGCTAATAATGGCGCCATAACTTTCGGAAACTATGTTGCGAAGGTAA
This sequence comes from Macrobrachium nipponense, assembly GCF_015104395.2. Classification (NCBI taxonomy): domain Eukaryota; kingdom Metazoa; phylum Arthropoda; class Malacostraca; order Decapoda; family Palaemonidae; genus Macrobrachium; species Macrobrachium nipponense. The sequence goes on along the minus strand of NC_087213.1, from coordinate 58,307,542 downwards.
ATATAAAAAAAATATATAAAAATAAACAACGCTATACAATGAGCTTTAGAACAATGAAGAAACATAATATATATATATATATATATATATATATATATATATATATATATATATATATATATATATATCTGAAAATGAAGTGAAACTAAGAAGATAAACAAACTACTGAGACAAAATTGAACGTTGAAACAAGAGGAGATGAAACATAAAACTGAAGACCTTACCCAATAATGAAAGTAGAAAAATAAAAACAATGCATGTAAAATGACAGATGAAAAATAATAGCATGAAATGAACGTAATAAAGGGGAAAATAATAATTAGAATGAAATTTACGGAAAACAAAACAAACAAGTAACGCAATAAGATGCTCGCAAATTTTTTTTTTAAATCTGAACGTCAAAATAAGCATAAAAAGTAGAGTAATAAAAAAAATATGGAAATATAATGAACGTGAATAAAATATCTGAACGTCAATATAAATGTGAAAAGAACGTGAAAACAAGAGAAAATTAAAATATTAATTAAAATGCACTTATATATAAAAAGCAAATACACAGACAACAAGTTCAAGGCAAAAATAGTTAAGGTAATTAATGTCGATCTACGTGAGATGAACACCACCCCCTCCCCCAACGCACCACAAAAAAAAAAAAAAAAAAAAAAAAAAAAAAAAACACCGAGCACGAGATAAACGTAGTGAAAATTTTGAGCCTAAGATCCTACCATAGAGTTTATGGCCCCCTCCTCACCCGCCCCAGTCAAAGCCCCATCCACCCATAAACATTTTTTTTACCCATAGCTGGAGAGACCATGTTCCTACAAATGAGAGAGAGAGAGAGAGAGAGAGAGAGAGAATGGAATGTGATACTAGGACTTGAGTTAGTTTATTTCTCTATTTAATAAGTTGACGGAAAATGTTGAGAGAGAGAGAGAGAGAGAGAGATAAGCCTTGTATACTTCAATTTCCCTACTTAAAATGTTGAGAAAAGATGTTAAGCAGAGAGAGAGAGAGAGAGAGAGAGAGAGAGGAGAGAGAGAGAGAGAGAGAGAGAGTGGAAAGTGATGTAAGACTTGTATACTTAGGATTTCCCTACTTAAAATTTGAGAAAAATGTGAAACAGAGAGAGAGAGAGAGAGAGAGAGAGAGAGTGAGAGAGAGAGAGAGAGAGAGAGAGAACCCAAGCGATTCTGCACGGCTGGGTTTAGTATTTAAACCTATGCTAATTTCCCAGTGCCGGAAATGACAGAGAGCAGATTCCCAAATGTATTGCATTGAGGAGGACAGAAGCTTACTCTGTTTATTACATGACATGAGAATGAGGTCACCGCTGGCACTGTAAACACAGTGAATGCCAAGAGAAATACGGTGACACTTAATCACACAAACACTAACACACACACATATAGCTGTATATGTAAATATATACGTATATGTATATATATATATATATATATATATATATATATATATATATATATATATATATATATATATATATATATATATATATATGATCTGTGTCGACGTATATTTCTAATAACAACATAGATCGTTTAACTTCCGATTCCATGACACCATTCCAACTTTCGTAACCACTTACAAGCTTTGATTCCGTGTTAAGAATGAATTAAGAGGCTACCATCTCACACGGTGAAATTGAAAAAAAAAAACAGCGTACAGTGAAGTTACAGTGGAGACGTTCTAGCACAATGTTGCTATACGTAGCATCGTAGCAGGGTGTGTTAAAAGGTAATCATGTCTTAGAATTCCACCTGAGAAGGTGACAGTTTATACATAATGTAAGTTAAGTTTGTTGCGGATTTTAAGAATACATGAATGAATGCATACATGCATACCTAGCAATATGATTGATTGTGTTTACAGTACGCACACACACTTATATATATGTATATATATATATATATATATATATATATATATATATATATATATATAATATATATAAAACATATATAAAACATACAGAAAATTACAAAACCGTAAAATAGCTGCATTCAAAAAATAAAAAAATCTAAATAAATAAAATGAATATCGTTATAACTCTGTAGTCATCAAACTTGAAATTCATGTAGCGCTGACGAACATAGAAAACAAGCGAAACAATAAACATATATCTACGAATAAATCAACAAGATAAGAAAGAGCAAAAAC
>NC_087213.1:58291529-58304867 GCF_015104395.2 Macrobrachium nipponense | reverse complement strand
CAGGAAGGATGTTGCGGCCGCCGAAGGTGAAGTCCTTTGCCTTTACTGAGGCCCGCAAAAGGATCCTGCTGTGATTCCGATGCGCACGGGCGAGGCCAAAAGGACTCTCGTTGACCTTGGATGCGACGCGTAGGATTCCGCAACGCTTCATTTTCCACTGAAAGCAATTTGGTTCTGTTTGAACATCCTAGTGGTTTTTTTTTTCTTGAAGACTGCAACAAAATAAATGCTTCATCTCCGTCAAATTGAGCTTGAAATCATCCGCCTCTCTTTAAGTATTACTTTTTTTTTTCGTTATAGCTTTTCCTCTTCTAAGTGACGCTAATAAGAATGATAACGCTTATTGGGAGTAATTTCATTCCATGACAATGGAAGAAAATCATTTCGTTAATTTTCCAATTTTGGTTGTTGTTTTTTGTTTTTATTAGAACGATGTGGTATTTTCAAGAACACTTCCAAATCATATCAACATTACTGTATCACTTCCATCTTCTTCACTCATCCATCCAACTTAATTTCAGTAGAATAACCACATTTTCCGAAAAAAAATAACGTTCGTTATTGTTGTATAAGCAATATTGACACCAAAAAAGATATTTCTTACTTGAAGCTACATTACTAGATTCACAGCATTTTCCAATTATCGAAGAATCTGTAATTCTATTTTAGCATCGATCAGAATATCTTTCAATCAATGTTAATCTATATATATCTATATATAGGACTATTTTTAGCGAGAATTTGTGTATAACTCTAATCCATCAATAGACGGCGTTGTATCACTTAAACATATATTTAGCAGCTCATCATTATTTCATCTCTCTCTCTCTCTCTCTCTCTCTCTCTCTCTCTCTCTCTCTCTCTCTCTCTCTCTCTCTCACGAACAAACACAACTTTGACTGATACTATCTACACAGTGAACTCTTGAATTATATTTCGTATCTCTCTCTCAAACACACACACACACACACACACACACACACACACACTTGACTTATATTCTGTGTCTAAACTGTGAAATCTTGAATTATACTTCCTCCCCTCTCTCTCTCTCTCTCTCTCTCTCTCTCTCTCTCTCTCTCTCTCACACACACACACACACACACACCTTGACTTATAGTCTTTGTCTAGACTGTGAAATCTTGAATTATATTTACTCTCTCTCTCTCTCTCTCTCTCTCTCTCTCTCTCTCTCTCTCTCTCTCTCTCTCTCTCACACCTTGACTTATATTGTGTCTAAACTGAACTCTTGAATTATATTCCCAACCCCCTCTCTCTGTCTCTCTCTCCTGTCCACTCTGAAGAAGAGAACAAAAACTTCCGATCTATTCAGAATCCAAATTCTCATTTGCATACGCTAAATCTCCAAAAGTGCAGCAACCTATTGAGTTATCAAAGCGTGGCTTCATACATCTGCTTTGTAAACAGCGCATACTGACAAAGGCAAAAATTTCTCTCATGATTTTTGTATCTCTCTTTTACATGTTTTCTCTCATTTATTTTTTCTTTGTATTTCTAGTTTACCCTTGATGAATTTTTATTTCCTTCCAGCGTTTGTTTTGTATCTAATTGTAAGAAATATCTGAGGTGAGATAATATCTCTCTCTCTCTCTCTCTCTCTCTCTCTCTCTCTCTCTCTCTCTCTCTCTCAGTGACCTCATTTATTCCAGTCACGAAAGTTTCTTAGTTTATGGAGGATATTTTCATAAATTCCCAACGTTGATAAAACAAAAAATAGAAAGCGTTTTTAATCTGTCTAAAAAAAAGTTTATTCCTCAGTAAATCTAATCGAATTTCAGTGCATTTATAGCCGTTTCTTTTGTTCCTTTATTTCGCAATTTATTCGCTTCTACATAAAGTATAAATATATAAGAATAATTAAACGAGGAATAAGAAGCCTAAGAAGAAAAAGGTCATTACAGTGGTTGTAGGCCTAAAAAAAATGGATGATCTTCCCGAGAAAATAAAACATGATACGAAAACAAAAATTTTCCACAAATATTCCCCTAATTTTTTTCGCCTCTCTCTCTCTCTCTCTCTCTCTCTCTCTCTCTCTCTCTCTCTCTCTCTCTCTCCACAAACGAAATAAAGCGACTTTATTAAGACTCCCTCAGCAGCAGCTAAATGACTCATCAAACTGAAATTTAATCTAGTCTACCGAAAATCACCCATAGCTGTCAGGTAAGGGGCCATATCCCCTGAAAAATCACCCGCGATGCGGCCTTTATTGCTCTACGGGTAGCGTGTAAGAGGTCAGTAAACCCCGGGCGGAATCCCGCAGGAGGGGGATCCCGCGGGAGTCGGCCAATAACTGTCATCACCTTCACCCCTGCGCGGAAACGGTAACGCGCGTGATTTTTAATAAATTCGCCGCGCGAGGGTGTGCAGTGTGCACCCCACGACTTGGCAGGCAGGGATTCAGTCAGTAAGTTTCCCTTCTATGACCCTCCGCCTCACCTATATTTCCACCTATCTGTGTCAGTCTTCCCTTTAGCCCTTATCTATTCCACCTTTCAGGAGACCTGGAGAGCACCTGGGTCCTATATCCTTTCTTGCTGCCTGCCTCTTCTTTGATGGCTCCTATGTCAACATTCCTATACTCTTCTAAGCTCCCCACACCCACCCCACCCTCCTCCGCCTCCGCCCCCCCCCCCCCTTTTAAGGAGACCTGAAGAGCACCTGGGTCTCCTATCCCTCCTTTCTATCTACCTTCTCTTTGAGGGCTTCTACCACAACATTTCCATTCCTTTCCATTCCCACTTTCTTTGGCCTTTTCCCTATTGGCCCTTCAGGAGACCTGAAGTGCACCTTGCTCCTAACCCTTCTTCCTATCTACCGTCTCTTTGAGGGCTTCTACCACAACATTCCCAAACCTTTCTATTCCCACTTTCTATGGCGTTCTCCCTATTCCTCCTTCAGGAGACCCGAAGAGCACCTGGCTCCTATCCCTTCTTGTTGTTTACCCTCTCTCTATTGGCCCCTATTCACTTTGGGTATGATCGCCTATCCTATTCCTAACGGCCGGTAATGGAGGAGCTACCTACGTATATATAACCCGTACCACTCTACGGAAGGAACACGAGGCTACCAGCTATTTCACAGCAAAAGTAGAACGCCTCGTCCTTTCTATCCCAATAATCGAACAATCTGAAATCCTCTTTATCCACGAGCAATAAACCATTTTCGTCCCCTATCCCAGGACCACTGACTGAGCTTCAGCGAAGCCCTCACCTCCGTCAAGGTTACCCAATAACTGGGGTGCCTCACTGGGGTGCCTGCTGTTTTGTGGCACTCCCGTGTTTCCATAATCATCTGGGTTTTTCTCCCTCTTTTATTTGCGCGAGTGACTTTGATTCGCCATTCGAATTTATGGACCGGTTCCCCCGTTTCGCCGAAATTCGTGAAATCATTCGAGTGAATAACAGAAGCTTCTGGAATAAAATAACCTTCAAAGGAGAAAATATGGGCGAGATTAATGTGTGTTAGGCCAGGTAAAGGGGAATTAATAAGTGAGAATATTGGCAAGGGGAGAGAGATTAGGAGGACGAGGGGAAATCTAATGAGGATAGATGAGAGAGAGAGAGAGAGAGAGAGAGAGAGAGAGAGAGAGAGAGAGAGAGAGAGAGAGCAATTTAATGATGACAGACGAGGCAACTAGAGAGAGAGAGAGAGGCTCAATGTTTTAAGATTATTAAGGGCAATGAAAATTAATAACAATATTATTAAATAAGACTTCAGGGTCAATAACAAAGGTAACCCAGAGAGAGAGAGAGAGAGAGAGAGAGAGAGAGAGAGAGAGAGAGAGAGAGAGAGAGCAATTTAATGATGACAGACGAGGCAACGAGAGAGAGAGAGAGAGAAGCTCAATGTACTAAGATTATTAAGGACAATGAAAATTAATGACAATATTATTAATTAAGATTTCAGTGTCAATAACAAGGGTAACCGAGAGAGAGAGAGAGAGAGAGAGAGAGAGAGACCAACCGACCAAAAGTACGACAAAACCACGAACGAGAGAAAGCAAGAGACGCCCTGGAAAATGACAAAATAATTCCTGCCAATTGACGTCGAGGGCAAACGAGGGCAAACACTCAGCCATCCTCACCTTGGAGGATCCCCCCTACCCCTACCCCTCCCCTAACCCCCCTACCCCCTCTGCTCATCACACCAGGGAAGTCCCACTCGCCTTAGGAAACGAATTATGAATCCACTTACGGAAGTCGCTGCGGAACAGTATCACTCTCATGGAAACCGACTCCAGGGGGGGGGGTGGGTGGGGGGAAGGGAGGGGTATCACAAACTTTCATGCCACTCGAGAGGGATAACAAAGGCCTTCTAAGTGCCTTTGTTGCTTACAATGAGCGACAGGGCACTTAAGTGCTGGCACGGGAGGGGTCTCTAGGATGTCTCCAAGAGGTGCTTAAGTTTTTAACGCCGAGGAGGACAAATTCAACCGCTTCTCTCTCTTCTCTCTCTCTCTCTCTCTCTCTCTCTCTCTCTCTCTCTCTCTCTATATATATATATATATATATATATATATATATAAATATATAATAGATATATATATATATACTATATATATATATATATATATATATATATATATAATATGGCATATATATATATATATATATATATATATATATATATTAATTATATATTATATTTAAACTTTGTAAATGTACATCTCTCTTCTCTCTCTTCTCTCTCTCTCTCTCTCTCTCTCTCTCTCTATATATATATATAATATATATATATATATATATATATATATATAAATATATATATAAATATATATATATATATATATATAATATATACATATATATATATATATATATATATATATATATATATATATATATATATAAATACGTGTGTGTGAGTGCGTGTGTGTGAGTGTACTGTACAGATACACAAACAAAAACATACAGTATATCCATATAAATGCACGTAATATATTTAATTCCTCTTTCCTCTCGCATCCTCCAGCCAGCTCATGACCTAGTAATAACAAACCATTATGGCATTTGCATTATAATGGCCCAGTTAGAACGCCGGGAGAGACGGTAAGGGGTTGGGGGGGGGGGGGGGGGGGGGGCGGGGGGAGGGGCTGAATGCATAATTATTTCCTTTTGCCAGTTTCTGTTGTCCGAAAAAATTCTAATATTAAAAAAAAAAGAGAAAAGTGAATTAAGTGAATCTAATCAATAGCGTACAAATATCACAACGTCACTGAGAATCTTAAATTAATTACTGCAAATGTATAACACATCAGTCACCAGTTTTTTGGACAATTAATTTGAATTAACATAACAATTTCTGTAAATTAATAAAAAATTCCCACTAGTCTTACCGGGAAACAATTTTAATTAAAAAACTACAGTAAATGTACTTTAAGAACACAACTGCAGAGAGAGAGAGAGAGAGAGAGAGAGAGAGAGAGAGAGAGAGAGAGAGAGAGAGAACATTTAAGAACAGTGTATGTATACTTCAAGAACATATCTGTAGCAGAGAGAGAGACTCTCTCTCTCTCTCTCTCTCTCTCTCTCTCTCTCTCTCTCTCTCTTTCTTTACCTCATCCCCTTGAATTTCCTCACCAGGCCTCTAAAGCATCTCGTGTCCCAAAGAATAAGACCTGGAAATTAAGAAGAAGAAGAAGAAGAAGAAGAAGAAGAAGAAGTTAGAGAGAGGGGAGGAGGAGGAGGGGGAGGGACTCATCCCCTGGGTATATTAGATCTCCTTCAGGAGTCAAGGATTCGTGCGTTTCCTGGGAGGAAAGAGGCTGTAATTAGTCTCTCCTACATTTGCTCTTCTCTCTCTCTCTCTTCCGCTGTCATGATTCTTAAAAAAAAAAAAAATAATAATAATAAGATAAACTGCTGCCGTACTGGGTACAATCTCGTGCTCTCGAAAGACGCGTAAAAAACTAAGATAAGAGGAGTATGTGTAAATATACATACGTAAAAACAGACATATACATTTAAAATACAACTAAAGCAAATGAACTGAAAAAATGCGTTTAAAAACAGAAGATTAAATGATGGTTGGTAGCGGCAAAAAAAAAAAAAAAAATAAATAAATAAATAAAATAAAAAAAATAAAATAAAAAAAATAAATAAATAAATTCTCATAATTAAGAAGTAACTAATACACACAAACGCCAACACGCAAAAGCTACAAATGTGACGACGAATATTAGGTATATTAAATTTAAACAACCTCAACAGTGTGGTAATATACACTACACACTGAAATAAATAAATAAATATACATATATTCATTATACATATTTACACATTATATAACTGTTTCTGTTATAATTTATGTAAATATATATATATATATATTATATATATATATATATTATATATATATATATGTTCTCTCTCTCTCTCTCTCTCTCCTTCTCTCTCTCTCTCTCTCTCTCTCTCACATCTTTACACACAAACACAAAATGTACGAAAACGATACCTAGAAAAAAAAAAAAAAAAAAAAAAAAAAAAAAAAAAAAAAAAAAAAACTCGGGGAAAAAGATATCCGTCTCATCTACGTCCTAATAAGCAGAGCAACCAGGCGGAAAACTTTCCTTGTGGACCCCGATCGGACAGATATTAATGTATCGATGGAAAACCCAGCTGACCATTCAATTCTCCCTTTCTGACCAAAGCTCCGTGCAATTGGGAAGAAGCGATGCTTGCCCCCCCCCCCCCCCCCCCACCCCCCCCCCCTCTCTCTCTCTCTCTCTCTCTCTCTCTCTCTCTCTCTCTCTCTCTCTCTCTCCCCCATACGCCTCCTTTTTTTGTCTCTCATTCCTCAATTTCCTCTTTCTTTCTCTTTCCTCCCTCCCTCCCTCTCTCTCTCTCTCTCTCTCTTCTCTCTCTCTCTCTCTCTCTCATTCCTCCTTTCTCTCTCTCTCTTTCTCTTCTCTCTCTCTCTCTCTATTAGGACACTGTGAATGCGCAGTAAAACCTGCCCTACAGATAAGTGAGGCGCACGATGTCTCCTCGGATGGACTAACAAGTCTTTGAGACATTCTAATCCTTTGTAACTCTTTGTAACTCTCTCATTTCTCCTTTCTCTCTCTCTCTCTCATTCATCCTTTTATGTGTCTATCATTCTCCTCCTTTCTCTCTCCCTCTCTCACCTCCTCCTCCTCCTCCTCCTCCTCCTCCTCCTCCTCCTCCTCTCCTCCTCCTCTCTCTTATGGGAAAATACACAGACCTTCACTTGGGGAAGTATTTGCAGTTTTGTGGGAATAAAAGAGATATCGAGGTTATAAAAATAAACTATAAAGATGATGGAAAGTTTTTGAAAATATCACTGACAAATACTTTGCTGAAATAAATCATTTACTAATAAAAAAAAAGCTGATGGAAATGAAATGTGCTGCAAAAGCAACACATTTTATTGATGATTCAGGAAAATAAGCGAAGACGATAAGAGTAAAAAATAACCTTTAAACATAATACCAATTTTTTCAAAAAATCATCTTGTTGATGATAAAACCTTTACACAGAAAATCATGGTATTTGTGGTAAAAAAATATAAAAGATAAACTCACAACGGTAATGGTGCAAAATAATAATAATAATAGTAAGAGACTGATAATGACTTATAAAAATATGCAGTCAAATTTATAAATGATAATTATGAATATTTCTTTACATGAGAATGAACGTTTTTGATAATGACTTTTATAAAAAATAGATTGTCAAACTTATAAACGACAATTATGAAAATTTTTATTTTACATGAGAATGGATGTTTTATGAAAATCCTTTTCCACAATGGCAAACTATTTGATGAATGTCTCAAAATGCAACGATGGAGGCCAGATATTAAACATAAAATAGCGCTTACGTTTGAACAACTAAAGTTCTCTTGATGAATTTGTTGCAAAATTCAAGAGGAATACTGCAAATTTGTGTATTTATGCATGTATGTATATTATATAAGGTATATATATATATATATATATAATATATATTATATATATATATATATATTATATACTTTTTAATTTCAGAGGAAGACTCCATATTTGTGTATTTATGCATGTATACATACATACACACACATACAAATACATATATTATAATAATATATATATATTATATATTATTAATATTATATATATATATTCCTATGTAGGATGTGGTGATGGATTGGATGTGATGTGTATGTGCATGTGTTGTGTCTATGTATATATGTATAAATAAAGGTTTATTCATGTAGAGCCTCCAATAATGGGAAAAATGGCGGCCTCCTCCACCGAATAAAAGGATTATTCATTACTGCAAATGCTACAACTAGCCCTTTAAGTCACATGGACATTAACTGCCGGCGTGTCATAACAGCTACTTAACGCTTGTAAAGGTTCGAGCACATGTTTCCATCCTGAGCGCCAAGGTGTGGATGGTAATTATCTTCGGCGGAAAGGTTCCCGTGACGTATGTTATCTTTCATCACTGGAATTGAGATGGAGGCAGACAGAGGCTTTCACGTCAACCTTAGATAAACTTTTAATAAAATGCTGGCTTAAGTCCGTTTAATAATATACAACGTAAGTGCTTGTATTCAATTTTGGATTTCATGTTTACTGATTAAACAAGAGTAGGGTTTCTGTAAATTAAAAAGAAACATGAAATGAAGGCATAAGCACTTTGTTTTATATAATATATATACATACATTATATATATAATATATATATATATAATATATATATATATATATATATAATATATATATATATATATATATATATATGTGTGTGTGTGTGTGTGTGTGTATGTATGTTTCCTTAATTCAGTTTATCTCTGCTGCAAAATATATTTCAGGTGCAACGACGGTTTGCCGTAACAACGAAGAATAAATCGAAAAATATAAAAATAAGTGAATGAAGTAACAAAAGGAAAAAAAAAATGGTAGATAGAATTGGAAGAAGACAAGAGAATGAAAGAGCCACGCCAAACATGCTACAAATAGAAATGTGGATAAAAAAAAAACACATGTTGGGTTTAACAAAAGAAAAATTGTGCTGTCATAACGTAAAATGTGATACAATATGGTAGATCAGGCTTACTGTTCTTAAATATAAATACATGCATTCGAAAAAATTTGAAAAAGAAATTAAAGTAAATTGATATATATAAATATATATATATATATATATATATTATATATATTTACCTAATATATATAATATAGTATTATATATATATATATGATGATATATATATATGATATAACTTGATCACGAAGTATATAAAACGTGATGCTATGTATAAATAAAGGTTTTATGCCACGAAGGAAAAAATGAAAAAGCGAGATAGCCAAGTACTTTTGGTCCTATTCGGACCCTTTACTGAGGCAAAGTGATTTTACAGAGAATAACATAGTCAAAAGTAGGCTTAATATACAAACTGACACTACAAGATTAGCAATAAGGGCGATTTTCACTCTACAGAAAGGAGCAGCCGCCTGAGTGTAGCCACACCTTGAAGGATACACGCAGTAAACAAGTGATTCTTCCAGAAAACAGTGACACTACAAGATTAGCAATAAGGGCGATTTTCACTCTACAGAAAGGAGGAGCCGCCTGAGGGTAGCCACACCTTGAAGGATACACGCAGTAAACAAGATGAGTTCTTCCAGGAAAACAGTATATGCTCCCGTGTTTTTTCAAAATGTACTGTTTTCTGGAAGAATAACTTGTTTACTGCGGTATCCTTCAAGGTGTGGCTACCCTCAGGCGGCTCCTCCTTTATGTAGAGTGAAAATCGCCCTTATTGCTAATCTTGTAGTGTCTGTTTGTAAACTAAGCCTTCTTTTGACTATGTTGTTCTCTGTAAAATCAGTTTGCCTCAGTAAAGGGTCCGAACAGGACCGAAAGTACTTGGCTATCTCGCTTTTTCATTTTTTCCTTCGTGGCAAAAAACATTTATATATATATATTATAATATATAATTATATATATTATATATAAATATTTATTATATATAAAAGGTATGTTATATATATATTTATACATATATTAATATATATATATATATATATATATATATATATTATTATAAACAAAATACAATGAGAGATTAAGAAAGCTACGAAATAATAAGAAATAAAAAAGGACGCGATTAAACACATTAAAATATTGATCAATAAAAAAAATAATTTTAAATCCAAGCAAAATACCATACACAATACACCTACAACAAAGTGCAAGAAAGTAAAAGACTGAACAATAAAAAGAAAGCAAGCGACTGAATTGACGAAAATGCAAAAGACAGACGAATGAACAAATAAATAAAAAAATAAAAAAATCTGGAGGCTAAGAAATACAGTCGAAAAAAAAAAAAAAACTTTCCAAGGGGGAGGAAAGGAAAAGGAGACAACAGTGTTGAGACGAATTTGGACAAGGCCTCCTGAACGAGCAAGAAGGATACCCAGGGGAGGGAGGGAGGGAGGGAGGACGGTCCTTCAATTTCAATTTCAAATGGAATGGGATCCCAGGCAAGATGCAAACACTGCTGCATGGCGGAAAGGCTGGAAAAACACGTCCCAGGAAAAACAAGGAGACCAATTTATATATATATATATATATATATATATATATATATATATATATATATATATATATATATATATATGGATGGGAAATAAATTTGGTGTTGATACACTAGAATATGGGTGTCTATCTATCTATCTATCTATTTATATGAATGATTAAACAAGCAATCTTACAACACTTATAATATTACAGTAATTGTCTCTGCCTCCCTCAGAACATATTACACAGAATATATTGCCCAGAACATGTTGCAAAGAATGTTCAATTGTACGGAAGTACAGATCGCTGGAACTGCAAAAAAAAAAAAAACTGTTCTATTCATATGCGTGTAAACTTGTATGCTATAATGCATGAACAAATGTTTCTCTGCGTGCAAGCATTCCTGGATTTTCAGGCGTCGATTTCGTCCCTGAAAAAAAAACCTTTGCAGCGGAGGAGGAAGAGGAGGAGGAGGAGGAGGAGGAGGAGGAGGACAGACTAGAGAATAAACAAATAAATTCCCGATAAAACACTCCTAGACCCTCGACTTTATTTATATGCTCTCGCCGTGGACTCTCGACTTAGATGGCCTCCCCCCTCAAACCCCACTACTCCCTCTCCCTCACCCCAGCCAGCCCTTAAACCCCCCTGGAGATAAATCGCTCACTTACTTGCCCCAAAAAATCGTCTTCCGGCCATTAAATGCGCTTCCCTATTATCAATCTCATTGCCATTAATGGGCATTGCATGGCATTGCCCACTTTGTTAGCCAAGTTGATTCCTGGGTTGTAAAATGCTTGTTTACGACTCCACCCGGTTATCAATAAAGGCCCGAGATTAAGGCGGTCGCTCTCTGCCATCTCAGGGACTGGAAAATCGAAATGGGGGCGCCATCCCCTTTGCAATCTAAGAAGAGGGAGGGTGGTCTTTGAAAGGGGTGGCGCCACCCCTCGTATTCTAAGAAACGGCAGGATGGGAAACGGCGGCCCCTATATCCAATCTAAGTGATGAGAGACGCGAAATGGATGGATGGGTTCTTACAACCTAAAAAAAAAAAAAACTGGGATGGGTTCTTGTAACCTATATAAGAATTCAAAGTCGAAAGGAGCATCCACCTGCGATCTCATGTTAAGGGAAAATTGAAAGGAGGGTTTTTTTGGGTTAGGGGGGGAGGAACCCCTTGCAATCTTGGGAGGGGGAAATGGAAATGGAAAGGGTGTCCCTCCCTGACTGAGAAGGGACATTATCCCTTTCCTTGTATGAGGGAAGTGGAAGGGTTACAAGTTGGGATTTAGAAGGAATGCCCCTTCTTTTTTGTGGGAGGGGAAAAGAAGCGGTTGGTTACGAAGTGGTTACGAAGTGGGGAGGAGCAAGTCGAGGGGGTGACCTTACCTTACCTTACAGACCTTACGTCTTGTTCGGGGGAGAAAAGGGACGAGGAGAAAGAAGAAGGAGAAAGTGGGTGAAGAGAAAGGAGAGGGGATGGGAGGGGAGAAATGGACGAGGGGAAAGGGGAGGGGAGGTGAAGGGAGAAAAGGGACGAGGGGTAAAGAGAAGGGGGGGGAAAAGTGGATGAGGAGAAAGGAGAGGGGGGAGGGGAGAAAAATGAGGGGAAAGGAGAGGGAGAAAGTGGATGAGGAAAAAGGAGAGGGAAGAAAAGGGACGAGGGGAAAAGAGGAGAAAGGAGAGGTGAGCGGGGGAAGGGAACATGGCGAGGGGGGAAGGGATGAGGAGAAGGGATGAGGGGAAGGGAGAGGGGTAAGGAAGGGGAATGAATCACGTTCTCCTTCCCACATAATGAATGCGAGAGTTGCATGATTCCAATTTCTCCTCTCATTTCCTTCGACAGTTTACGTGTGCTTTTCTGCTATGAGATTTGGGACGAGTCATTCTTTAATAAAAGGGTGGGAGAAGGCGAGGTGACCGCATATGTTGGCGTACGGCAACATATGCGTTTCACGAACGAACGGTTGCAAGTTAGGAGTGCAGACGTTGCAGGTTGGTTTAATTATCTTCGGAGGAATTTCAACTTGTGCCAAACTCGTAATGAAATGAAAATTTTGAGGAATTCAAATAATGGCTCTGAGACTCCTTGGAATTAAAAAAAAAATTACTCTGAGACTTAATGGAATTTAAAAAAATGATTCCTCTATGGAATAAATTAAAAAAAATGGTTCCGAGACTTCTTGGAATTCAAAAAAGATTCCGAGACTTCTTGGAATTCAAAAAATAGTTCAGAGACTTCTTGGAATTCAGAAAATGGTTCCAAGACTTTTTGGAATTAAAAAAATGGTTCCGAGAGTTCTTGGAATTAAAAAAATGGTTCCTAGATTTCTTGGAATTCAAAAAATGGTTCAGAGACTTCTTGGAATTGAAAAAAATGGTTCCGAGACTTCTCGGAATTCAAAGAATGGTTCTGAGACTTCTTGGAATTAAAAAAAATGGTTCCGAGACTTCTTGTCTCCTCTCGACGTGAACTGAAAATTATATGTTGATATAAAAGTCTGACGTCACCATGACATCGATTACTTGCCAAAAAATGACAAAACGATATATATATAAAACTAATAAAATCTGACCAACTGTGTAGCTTAATATCTTCGGGTCATTTTTTTTTAGTTTTTGTATAATAAAAACAGTCGTTCAAAATAATTGAAACTAATGTCCTATCAAATATAGACCTTAGTACAATTCCCGCGCCCTCTTCAGTTAATAATATCTTTTATGACAAAGTAAAATAAAATAGACAATAGAATTATTAAATACACTTCAATACGCAAAATAC
>NC_087213.1:58281529-58286529 GCF_015104395.2 Macrobrachium nipponense | reverse complement strand
TAAATTCCAAATATTGTTCCATATTTACATTACATTCCAAATATTTTTCAATATTTAGTTACATTTCAGTCCACATATTTTCAATATTTACCTTACAATCCAAATATTGTTCAATATTTACATTACATTCCAAATATTGTTCCATATTTACATTACATTCCAAATATTTTTCAATATTGACATTACATTCCAAAAGCTATTTTAAGAACTATGTTCATCTATCTTTTTTATAAGAGAAATTTTACTACGCTCTACGTTCAATATTTATTTTCAATTTTAACTTCATGTGTTAAATGTTTATTTTATCATCTTTTTTATTTTAATAAACCCATTTCAATAATTTACAAATAAAACTGAATGCCATCGAGGAAACTGGCTTACTGATTTACCCAGCAGTTGTTACGAAGAGAATAGCAATTTCAATACGAGCTGGAAATGCTCGAAAGGATTCGTAACCCTTCAGTTACCAATAATCGAGTAATCGATTGTGACAGCAATAATTTAGGGCAAGAGGTTGATATAATATATATATATATTATATATAGATATATATATATATATATTAATATATAGATATATATATATATTTATATAATATATATATAATTAATAGATAATATATAGTATGTATAAAATTTATATATATATCTATTATTATAATTTATGCAGAATATATAATATCTATATTATAATTTAATTTATAGTATATATGTATATATACACACATATACATGTATGTATATAAAATGTGCATATCCGTGTATGTGATATATATATATATATATATATATATATATATATATATATTTACTCACACACACACACAACAACAACAACAACAACAACTGCATACCTCACAAACCTACTAAGGCACCGACTTCGAAAAATGATTTCCACTCTGTTCCCTTTCTCCTATCAAATGCTTAATTCTCACACACCCAGGGAAGATGAAGAGGAGGAGGAGGAGGAGGAGGAAGGGAGGATGAGGAGGAGGAGGAGGTACTAAAAAATTCCAGACCCATGGCCAGGCCGTTCCAGACTTGACACGCGGCGGAGGGCTCACCCAAATCTCTCGGTGGGCCCTGCTCACCCGTTGACAAATGGTGAGCGAAATTCCGTGTTAGGAGATGGAGTCCAAACATTAACCTCGGGGCATTTAATATCTTGGAGTCAGCCGCTCTGAGGTTGCCGAAAAGAGCTTATGACTGCAAACGCACCCCCGCCCCCTTCCCCCAGTGCCCCCATGCAAACAATCCCACCCCCAATACCCGCCCACACCCAAGGCTCCATATGCCCTTCCTCCTATAATGCCCCACGTCCCCCAACCCCGACCCCGCACACAGGGGTCTCTAACCCTCTATCCAACCCTGTCCTACTTTCACTGCCTAGAAAGGCATACTGAGAGAGAGAGAGAGAGAGAGAGAGAGAGAGAGAGAGAGAGAGAGAGAGAGAGAGAAAGGGGAAGAAAGATCTTCCATGCATTTAAAAGCACTCATGGAATATTCATGAAGCAAAAAGCTTGGCGGCCTTAATTCTTTTCGCTTGGAGAAAAAAAGAATTGGGCAAATGAGTAAATAAATAAGACCCTTTCCTAACCACAGAACCCCATTAAAAAAAAAAAAAAACCATTCCAGGATTTTTTCTAAAAGGTTAAATAAAAATTTTGAAACATTCTTTCGGCTATTTTTTCAAGTGGTAAGTCACCAGAGCATATAATGATGACAAGACATTTCTAAATCAGCTCGAATTAAATAAACTGGAGACTCCTTTAGTAAATGAGTCGGAGGTAAAAATTTAAGAATGAGTATCTGAATAAAGTATACGTAATAAATCATCCTATATAAGAATAAAGTATCAAGCACCGAACTGATGCAATAATCATGTCCCTATAAGCCTTCCACCTTCATGACAAATGTCATACGTCTTAACCGTTGATTGGAACTCTGAAAAAATAATATATAAGCTTCTCCACTGGAGGCGATAAACGAAGAGACCAAAGACTTCATTGCGGCGTCCAAGAAAGGGACGAAGAGCAGAGGTCCACACCAGACCTGTCATACACTTTGAAAGCTGGCACATATGATCTATAACAATGAAAATAACAACTCAAAATATGGCCTAACCTGATCGAACCCAATCCATCATGACAGTTAGATTGATGTTGGGGTTACCGAATATTATCACAGAGCTTACGAGTATGGGTTAAATGGTAATGAGTTACAACGTGATTGTCCAGGAAGCAATATATCCTCCATTCTGGATAAAATTGTGGACATTTTTATCCGATTAGAGAGAGAGAGAGAGAGAGAGAGAGAGAGAGAGAGAGAGAGAGAGAGAGAGAGAGAGAGATTTACAATCATAACATGTTGCTCAAAAAATTATGCTGAACTGGCAAATCTTGATTGCCAATGTGCTTGCTTGCATGTAACAGTCAGATATATATATATATATATATATATATATATATATATATATATATATATATAGAGAGAGAGAGAGAGAGAGAGAGAGAGAGAGAGAGAGAGAGAGAGAGAGAGAGAGAGAGAGACCTACAACCAAAACATTTTTCAGGAAATTATGCTGGGTAACTGGCAGACATATAATCCTGCTTGCTTGAAGCAGTCAGAGAGAGAGAGAGAGAGAGAGAGAGAGAGAAAGCAGAGCGGAGCCAGCCCACCCACATGCCAAATTACACCATTATCCATCTTGTTTGTGCCATTTCGTTGCCATTTCAAAGTCCATCTCACACTCTATTAAACCAGAGGAGCTCCTCCTTTCCCTCCGTGCAATGTTGGCGCTTTATGTGGACCGACTGTCATTTACCATGCATATGAATTCAGTCCCGTAAGCATTGTTCCTGCAACGATTCTGTTTAACCAAACGAGCGACCTTCCGCTGGAAATAAGGCAAATGGATGAACGCGAAAGATTCCTCTTCGTACGAAAGTGCCTGGAGCCGTTTGTATTTTCAAATCTTTTCTAAGCGATCGTTTTCTTTCTGTAGTCCCCTTCACCTTCTGATACTTTTCTCTCCTTTCTGTATTCACCATTACCTTCTGTTACATTCTCTCACATTCTGTTACTTTTCTCTCCCTTCTGTAATTCCCATTACCTTCTGTTACGTCCTTCTTTCTAATGAGCACCATATTGTTTGGAAGCCTGAATTTCTAGTCATTGGCTCCTTAGGTAGTTTTGTTTCACATGAGTAGGGTTATAATAATATTCATTTATTTATTTATTCATTTGAAACTTTTGAATTTGCATCACTGCAAGGGAGGGCAAATATTTCGGTAGCATTATTTAAAATTAATTCATTGATAACCATACTGAAATATTTTTCTCTTCAATTCAGTTCAGGCTGGAGGCTGGTGATTTTGTTAGCAATTAATAAAAAGATACGAGGAAAAACTCTTAATTATTCAGTACTTTTCTTTAAACTAATTTATCATACTGCTGAATCATGGCTGAAACCCCTGTGCAGTAAAACATGAGGGAACATTCTATACCAAAACTACCAAAATAATAACGGACAACCCACAGAGGTTATCAAGAAAAGAAAAGAAAAAAAGAAACAGGGAGAAGAAAGGAAGAAAAATGAAAGAAATCTGTAAAATGGGGTCTTTGGAAAATTATTCAAAGAAGAAAAATGAAGATTTAAAAAAACAGCTGTAATAAGAACAACAAAAGAAGTATCATGTTACGGGACTCAGACTTCTAATGCCTCTGCATAGGTCCGTAATAAATAAATAAATAAATAAATAAATAAATAAATAAATAAATAAATAAATAAATAAATATAACAAATGTATAAAATAAAACGATAAATCAATAAAACCGGAAAAGACCTGAGGTGAGTTGCCAAATTAATCTTCCAACCCAGTGAGGTGTCTGAGGTGATGAACTTGATATAAGTGGAACAATTCACCTGGAATTAGTTGATAATGTTAAACCTTTCCTGCTGAGGAGGAGGAGGAGGTGGAGGAGGAGGAGGAGGAGGAGGAGGAGGAGGAGAGCAGAGAGGGGGATTTGAACCGCCGACCAGTGAAACACTACATAAACCAGATTTTTCATTACCATATTTAACGCAAACAATTTCATTTCAATATTCCTTTCTGGTATATTTCTATTTCCAGTTTTCAATATCGTTTTGCAACGTAACCGACTCTTGATTTTAATATATCAAAGCTCCTTTTATTCAACAACACTTTCCTAATCAAACAAAGCATATATTTCATTTTCAATATAGAAACAATGAGTGATGCGTCTAATTTTCAAAATAGCTAGTGCAACACTGGAATCGCCACATTCTCAAAATACTTCTGCGATACAACAGAAATAAAGGATTTCTTTTTTTTTATTATTATACCCATCCAAGGTAATAGAAGCATTATTTTCAATATACCTTTCCAACATCGTAAAGAAATCACCTCGTTTTCAATATCTAATTTCCAAAAAAAAAATAATAATAATAATAATAAAATAAAATAACAACAAAAGCAGTACTCAATTTTAGATTCCAACATCAGAAATCAATCACATCGTTTACAATATCTAATTTCTAAAAAAAAAGAAAAAAAAAACAGCACTTAATTCTAGAGATCTGTTCTCCAGCATAATAAAGTAAGTACCTCAATTTCAACATCAGTTTTGCAACATATCAAAAGTAAGCACCCTATCTTAAATATCGGTTTTCAGTTATTAAAATATCAATTCATTTTCAGTATCCCAACAAAACACATTTATATGGAAGGACCTAAATGTTATCGTTCATCGCCATCATATAAAAATATAACGTATCATTTCCGATAAGAAAGTACATAATTTCCATTCAAACTTTTCCAACTTATCAGAGAAAGCACATTTTCCTTTCTCATTTTCTATATCCTTTTCAGACAAAATCAATGAAGCACATCGTTTTCGTAAATAATAAAAACAAGCCATTTGCAACACAGCCCAGTCAAAACAACGACCTTCTACCTAGGAACCCAAAGTCAATCTCAT
>NC_087213.1:58269029-58276529 GCF_015104395.2 Macrobrachium nipponense | reverse complement strand
TAATATATATATAATATATAAATGAATTAGTAACCTATTACTATTTGAGGTATATCTCTTAAATCAATTAAAAATGTTTCTCTTCCTCTCCCTAACTACGGTTGATTCTGTCACCTAAATTATGCATTGCTATAAACCCCATTTTTGTATTTTTTATTTTTTGCGTGTATGTGTACTCACTACGTATGAATGAATGTATGTATGTATGCAAGAGAGATTTTTCTCCTTACAATCATCCTACTATACACCCCATTTTTTAAATTTTATTTTTTATTTTTGTGTGTATGTATACTCACGGTGTATGTATGCATGTATGTATGTAAGCAAGAGAGATTTTTCTCTCTTACAATCATACAATTATAAACCGCATTTTTTTTGTGTGTGTATATGTATGTATGTATGCATGTATGTGTGTATGTATGTATGCGTGTATGTGTGTATGTATGCAAGAGAGATTTTATCCTCACTATCATGAGATAAAGAAAGTATCAGAGAACCTGTATTTTTTATTTTTTGCGTGTATGTGTACTCACTCCGTATGAATGAATGTATGTATGTATGCAAGAGAGATTTTTCTCCTTACAATCATCCTACTATACACCCCATTTTTTAAATTTTTATTTTTATTTTTGTGTGTATGTATACTCACGATGTATGTATGTATGTAAGCAAGAGAGATTTTTCTCTCTTACAATCATACAATTATAAACTGCATTTTTTTTGTGTGTGTATATGTATGTATGCATGTATGTGTATGTATGTATGTGTGTATGTATGTATGCAAGAGAGATTTTATCCTCACTATCATATCATGAGATAAAGAAAGTATCAGAGAACCTAAAAAAAAAAAAAAAAAAAACTCAATAAAGGCTAACATATCCGAACGCCAGAGAGAGAGAGAGAGAAAAAACCTAAGATAGAAAGAATCTTCTCCTCTTTCTCCCGATCCGTAAAATATCGTGACAGTTACTGAGGTGTCATCGGACTTGTCACGCCCCCTTGTCACAACAGCAGCGTCGAGCCATTAGCGACCCTGTTACGACATCATATTAAGACGCCAACGGCCGAAGAGAGAGAGAGAGAGAGAGAGAGAGGAGAGAGAGAGAGAGAGAGAGAGAGGTGTCGCCGGAGCTCCTAGAAGAGCTTCAAGAATGGATCCTTCATCGTCTCTCGCCTCCTCCTCCTCCTCCTCTTCTTTTTATTCTTTTTCTTCTACTTATGATCACCTGCTTCCTTTTCTTCTTCTTCTTCTTTTTCTTCTTCTTCTTCATTATCTCCAGCTTCCTCTTCTTCTTCTTCGTCGTTATCCCTAACTTCATCTTCTTCCTCTTCTTCCTTGTCTTCTTCGTTATCTCTAGCTTCATCTTCTCTCTCTTCTTCTTCTGGTTCTTCTGCTTCTTCCTCGTTTTCATCTCCTCCTCCTCCTCCTCCTCCTCCTCCTCCTCTTCTTCTTCTTCGTTATCTCTACCTTCATCTTCTCTCTCCTTCTTCTTCTTCGTCTTCCTCGATTTCATCTCCTCCTCCTCCTCCTCTTCTTCATCTTCTTTTTCTTCGCTATCTCTAGCTTCATCTTCTCTCTCTTCGTCTTCTTCGTTTTCATCTCCTACTCCTCCTCCTCCTCCTCTTCCTCCTCCTCCCCGGACGGCTGGGAAACGCGCGGGAGACAATCAGCTGCCGTGTTTAGAAAAAGGCTTTTCGCTAATTGGGGACGCGGTTGTTATAGGCCGTTAGTTCGAGAAGGGCAGGGATCGTCTCCTCAGCCGCCGTTTGATGGTTCGTTCGTTAGGCTCCGTAGGTTTAAGTGGGTGTAAGATGCTTGTAGATAACTGCAGGGTTGCTGAGATGTGAAAACAAAAAAGTGGGCGTTAGGACACGTGTGTTCGTGTGTGTGTGGACGTATGCACAAAATACATGTGTATATATGTATGGCTGTATGTGCGTGTGTAAATTTATATCCATATTATATATATACATATACATATATACATATATATATATATATATATATATATATATATATATATATATATATATACACGCGAACACACACACACACACACACACACACACACACACACATATATATATATATATATATATATATATATGATAAAAGTTGGGAACTATGGTGGTCATTCAGCGCTAAAAAATAAATAGACAGTAAAAAAGATTGCAAGGTGTAACAGGAGGAAATCCTCGCTGGTACAATTGAAATCATTGTCAGGAGATGGTGGAAATTACGATAAAGGAAAGCGAATGTGAATGCACACACACACATAATTATATATATATATATAGATATATATATATATATATATATATAAATAAATATAATAAAATGATGGTGTTGCATGACTTGGCAAAAGCCTTGGGAAATTCTACCACGGTCAGTTTACGTTACGACATAAAGAAATCAGTAAGGGGTAGGACAGAATAGGGGCAATCAACCCTTTGAAATATGAATTTGAATCAAAGGGTACATGATGGAAAAGAAGCAAAAAAAGAAAAAAAGAAAAAAAAAGAAACAGTAACAATGGGGCAGACCCATTAGCTCTCTTTTACGGCCACTTTATAGTCCTTGTTTGTACAAGTGAAGTGGGAGGGTTATAAATGATAAGGGATTGGTGTTCATAATCCCTTTTAGGGACCTCCATAAATTTAGGGGTTTCAAACCTCTCGAGTTTGTTTGGAAAGAGAAATCCATTAACTCAACTCACACATTCTCTTATCTGATCTCCTCAACATAAAGGGAAGATAAAGGTGACACTGACGCCAAATAAATCACAATCGGTTAATCAATCAGATGAATGTGACACCACCACTAACCGCCCCTCCGCCTCCCCTCAGTTGTGGGTTACAGCTTACGGTGTTGATTACGCAGCACACTGTACACGACACTACCGAAGGGTCTTTGCAGTATAACATTGCTATCTACCAAAATTCATCTGGTCCAGTTTATCTCTACTCAAGTAACTTTTATCTTCCCTAATTCTTCAAATCTCATTTAAGAATTAAAAAAAGGAAATATATGAGAGAATGACAATACCTTTAACAGGGTGGGAAAATAAAATAATTCATTTTAAAGAGAGAAAATAGATTGGATTATTGTATGTGATGAGAGAGGAAAACGGAGAATAAGGAAACGGAGAAAATGGTGAATAAAAACAAGATCCCATCAAAATTGAGAAAATAAGCGCTTAAAAAAACGCGTAAAGTTAATTTAGAAAATAAAAGAGGAAAGTGAATACTAAAATAAAACATGGTTGCGAATGTAGTTTCAGGAAAGAAGTTAGCGTGAACAATTAAAAAACACGAACACAAATTACAGAAGGAAAACAAAAAGAAATATTAGAACAGAATCTTCAATAATGATTCATTTGAGTGTTTTTTTAAAGAATCTTTGATAATAATTCAGTAGAATTGTTTTAACGGAATCTTCAATAATAACTTAGTTGATTTTTTTAACGGAATCTCCAATAATAATTTAGTTGATTTTTTAACGGAATCTTCAATAATAATTCGGTTGAGATTTTAACAGAATCTTCTATAATCATTCAGTAGTTTTTTTTTTTTAACAAAATCTTCAATCATAATTCAGTAGAGCTTTTTGAAAAACAAAAGCACAAAAACCAACCAAAACAATAATTTAGTAGAGATTTTTAGACAGAATCTTTAATAATTCACAAGCATTTTTTTAAAACAAAAACACAAAAACCAACTAAAACAATAATTCACTAGTTATAATAAAAACGAAAACTAACTAAAGCAACAAAAGCAAAACTCCATCGATAATAAGAACAAGCACTTGAAAGCACAATACTGTAGAGACCTATACATGAAATTAATGGAAGATATATATAGTCTACATAGCAAAAGCAGGAATAATTTTTTGAACCCATAATTCTTGCGTTCAAAAGAGACTAAAACGATAAACTAAACAGATAAAAAGGACAAAGTCAGACAAAGAGGTCAAAATGATGCATCAAAAAAGAGAGGGCGTTAATGAGGATGGGGTGACAGGCATGGGAAGCAAAGAGAGAGAGAGAGAGAGAGAGAGAGAGAGAGAGAGAGAGAGAGAGAGAGAGAGAGAGAGATTTTACATATTCAATTCTCTTTTACCAAGCAACATTACCACGGGATAAGAGACTATTCGATGAGTAAGTCACGTTTTATTTCTGTTCTTAGTTTTGATCTTTACTTTGTGTTCCTCTATATTTATGTTTATCTATACAGAAACACCTAAGCAAAAGCACAAACATATATACGTATAAATAGACATACATACATACCCACCTACACAAATATACATTATTAGTGCTTCCTCTATATTTATCTATACAGAAACATCTAAGCAAAAGCACAAACGTATATACGTACAAATAGACATACATACATACGTAAATACATACCTACACACATATACACACACAAATAGATATATAAATAAATAAATAAATATACATATATAAGTATATCACACGTGTATATATATACATATACATATATATATATATATATATTATATATATATATTATATATATATATATATATATATATATATATATATCTGTCTATCTGTGTGTGTGTGAGACGGAGTGATTGCGTGCGTGTGCTGATACACCTTCAAGAAGGAAAGATTTTTCCATCCTATGAAATGTCTGCCATAAATGCTTTTCCTTCTGCTGCTGCTGCTGCTGCTAGGGACAGGAAAATGAGTCTACAGCCGAGTCAGGAGGGCGGACGGACAGGTTGACATCTCTGCAACACAGGCACAGCACAGCCTGCGAATAATTCTATTTCATGGCATATTTGTTGCACAACTGAATCGCCAAGTTTGGATGAAGGAACCGGGGGTCAAAAGGGGACACTGGGAGGTTTGGACGACGATAAAGGAATATAGCACGAATGAATTTGGGGACACGGCTTATGATGCGAGGGGAGGAGCGACCTCTTCTCTCTCTCTCTCTCTCTCTCTCTCTCCCTCTACTTTTACAGATACATAAATGTTTATATATATATATATATATATATATATATATATATATATATATATATATATATATATATATCCTCTACTTGACCATACTTGACGCTGCGTCCATTCCCAGTCAGTTCGGTCAACTGGTGGGTGGCAGGCTAGGCGATTCCAACACCGTCTGTTATCAGCACTGAAGCGAATGGGTCACCCATTTAAAAAAAAATGTCACTTTGATTGTTGCCATCCTTGATACTCTTAACTCAAATAATTTTTTATTTAATACTCCTTACTTTAATAGTATCTACCAAACACCTCATCGGAGATGTGAACTCAACTGCTTGCCTGATTTTGCTTTCTGTTTGTCAAGTCTTCAACGCAATTTGTCTTATTTGTCATGTGTCACATGGGATCTGTCAAATCGTTGTTGTTCCTGAATTGTTCCTTGTTTACTTGATGTTTGTTCCTATGTCTCATTTTACATGTTTTACTTCACAATTCTCCTGGTTTTGTAGTGTCATTTTGTTGACTCATCTGGTACTACTCGATCACTTTTGAATGTAGCTGTTGTTTGCTACAGCTTTAGTTAGTGTCTTTTTGTTGATTCTTATCTGGTATTTCATCATTTTTGCTTGTAGCCATTGCTTTCTTGTGACTGCAACCTCTTGCTTGACGTGTGTTGCATCTTGATAGCTCTGTACCATCTCAATTTTTGCATGAGAATATTTCACTCCAAAAGACCCGAATTTTTGTGAAATATCCGACAAATGACAATCTTTTAAAAATAATTTTAATTTGCTTGTAACTTCAACCTCTTGCCGGTCGTTTCTTGCATCTTGATATGCTGTTTACAACTGCAACTTCTGCATAAAAATATTCCACTCTAAAAGACCCGAATTTTTCGAGAAATTATCTTTTTTTTTTGTAAATAATTTATAGGTCTCTTTTTCAGTAGTTGGGCTTGAAGGCCATACGACTGCTCGCAAGTTGATCTTTACTCAAGTTGATCATTTCCATAAAATCTTTTCTCGATATCCTTTCGTCTTAACCTCCCATTGATAAAGATGAAACTAAAACTCTCACGTGAAATGGATTCTGTATTAAAAACGCTTAAAATGCAAAGTTACGATTAAACTGCAGAGCGGACTGAAAGAGAAACTGAAAATAGAAAAAAAAAGAAAATATAAAAAGCGTGTTCCCTGACCGTCCTATATCAGTTCAGACTTCCCGAGAGCATAAAAGGATACACAACAAAGACGCGGATGATAACACATCAAAAAATGCTGGCAATAATAATAACAACAAAAATGAGTGAAAAGAGAGAGAACTGGACTTGACAGGGACATTACGTGAACAAAAGGGAGATTAGAGAAGGGGGTGCGAAAAGCTGGGTGGATGGATGGAAAGAAAGAGAGAAGGAAGGAGGAGTGGGAGGGGGATGGAGAGAGGGAAGAGGAAGGGGGAGATGGGTTAGGGGAGAGGGATGGGTAGTGGCTGCGAAGGCAAGTAGGGGGCAAGATGGAGGAATGGGGAAGAGGAGGAGGGGTGGGGTGGGGGAAATGGGTATGGGAGGGCAAGAGGGAAGGAATGGGGGTGGAGGGGGAGGGGGAGGGGGAGGGGGGACGATAAGAGGATAGTGATAAAAGAAGGGAGAGGTGGAAAAAATTTTCCAACTGGAGATTTACAAAATGTCCCCTTTTGTGAGACCCGTGATGGGCACATGGGATTAGCCTTAATGCTATGAACTGCTTTTGCCAGTTGCCGGGGCGAGGGGGAGGGGGAGGGGAGGAGGAGGATTTACAGTACTGGACTGAAGGACAATTATAGGCGGGACGACAGACAAGAGGGGTGGCGGGCGCAGGGGGGTTAGTAGAAGGAAGGAAGGAAGGGGTTGGGGGTAGGATGGTCACTCAGGAAGGATATTGCATCTGATGTTGGGAGGGGGCCCAAGAACGGGACGACCCTTTGCGACCCTTTAAAGTGGAAGGGATGGGGGGGGGGGAAGGGGGGGAGGGAGGGGGGGGGTATTTAGGGGAGACCCGGTATTTGAGCGTCCCAAAATTCCCAGAGGATCATAGTTAACTCGATGAAAGCAAACAGCCGAGGCGTTCAGAGAGTGAAAAAGGAAATACAAATACTATGTTTTGCTATTTGGGGTGGTGGCGGGGCGCGGGGGGGGGGGGAGCGTTTGCGAAAGGTGGGGTTGGGGGGGGGGGGGGGGTGGAGGGAGGTGGAAAATGGCACGGAGGGGTCAACTGTTTGCGTAATCCTGACACTCACCAAGCAGCAGCCGTCCCCGTCCTCCTCCCCAAAACCGAAGCAGCCCCCAGTCCACAAAAAGAGCGAACGTGAGCTATCAAATGTTTTCTGGTCAGGTTGAATGGGAAGTGGAGAAACGAATGCTGGATACTCGTGTCTATTTCTCAATTACATGATAAGAAGGAGTATTAGACTTTCCTGGCTTTTTTTGTTTTTGTTACTTTCCAGTGTTTTTATGTTACTTTCCTTTATCTGAGTTATATTA
>NC_087213.1:58261529-58264029 GCF_015104395.2 Macrobrachium nipponense | reverse complement strand
TCGTAAGGTCCTTCCCGTCAATTTTGTTTTTATTTTCACATATTGTTCTTCCTCTCCTTCTTCCTTCTTCTTCTTCTTCTTGTTTATTCACGTAAAGGCATCCTTCTGCAAGGAAGCCTTCTTGCAAAGTAACGTATCTTCGGATTATTTCCTATGAACGCTTGCTCATTTTGGAAAATAATAATAATAATAATAATAATAATAATAATAATAATAATAATAATAATAATAATAATACTCCAGTCAGTAGCTTTACTACGACTTTAGGTTTATTTGTAAATTTCATTATGTGTTGTTACAATGGTGAAGCTGCATTTTGATACTGAAAGAATAAAATTGCGATCCGACAAAAAATTCTCTCTCTCTCTCTCTCTCTCTCTCTTCTCTCCACGACCTCAGAGAACGATAATATAATAAGTAGCGAAACAACATCGCAATTAATATGGAAAAGCGAAAACAATAGGTACCAATAACTGTATCGACGCTTACTGAATGAAGGTCTCAACCCAGATCTCTCTCTCTCTCTCTCACTTTCCCCCCGTCCATTACCTATTCTCGATCAAGAAGTCTAGCCTAAATGCTAATAGCCCTAAGCACTAATCCCTCCTCCTCCCCCACTCAAAACTCATAGCATTCAAATCAGCCCCAAACCCTTCTCAGGTCTCCCTGTTCTTTCCCTCCCCTACTCTCTCTCTCTCTCTCTCTCTCTCTCTCTCTCTTCTCTCTCTCTCTCGTTGCCCTCACAGTAGCATCTAGTTTCACAGCGCATCAAACTGTCATTTCTGATTCCAGGGTAACAACATGCGGCTTTAAAGGCTTGGGACAGAAAAATTGTAACAAGATTATGAAATAAAAGAAAATTAAAAATACGACGAAAACTAAAACGAGACTAAGGAAAAGTAAAAAGAAAAATAAATAAATAAAAAGAATAACGACAAATAAAACGACATTAAGAAAAAAACTACGACAAAAATCAAAACAAGATTAAGAAAAAGTAAAACCTACGACAAACATTAATACGAGATTTAGAAAAAATAAATATAACGACGACAAAAATTAAAACGCGATTAAGAAAACGAATGAAAAAAACTAAGACAGAAATTAAAACGAGATTGAGATAAATTTAAAAAAAAACTACGACCAAAATTAAAACGAGATTAAGAAAATGAATAAAAAAAACTAAGACAGAAATTAAAGCGAGGGTAAGAAAAATGAAAAAAAAATTACGACAAAAATTAAAACGAGATTAAAAAAGTAAAAATACTACGTCAAAAATTTAAACGAGATTAAGAAAAAAATAAACTACGACAAAAATTTAAACGAGATTTAGAAAAATATTAAAACCTACGACAAAAATTTAAACGAGATTAAATTAAAAAATTAAAAACTACGACAAAAATGTAACAAGATTAAAAAAAAAAAAGAAACTAAAAGCTCCGACGAAAATTAAAACAAGACTAAAAAACTGCAGCGTCATGAAAAAACTGAAGTACCACCAGAAAAGTTTTTTTATGTATAAAATAATTTTCTTTCATTTCTGTAATGCACATTTTTTATTATTATTAATTACAGCCTCAATGGTGAAGGATTTGAGTCGAAATACAATGTCTGCTGAAATACTTCCGTACAACAATTTCTCAGAGAATGAGTAAAAAAAAAAAAAAAAAAAAAAAAAAAAAGTGAAAAAATGATTGAACAAAAGTTGCCAACTTTTATTTTACCTATAATAACATGCAAAATGATTCTAAAAGAGTGTATTACTTAAATGTGGATGTATCTGTTCTCTTGAAGCATTACCGTAAAATGAATGCAAATCAGTGAATGATTAATTGAAATCCTAACCAGAGTTTAGTGACTATTAAAATTGAAACCAAAGCATTTCCTAAAATTTAATTTCGTAAGTATCTACATTTATTCATATATTTATTCGTCACGTTTTTTTTTTATTTTGGTACCATTTCGAAATATGCTCGGATCCTGTGAAATCGATGTTATCAAAAACGTTTTTTTTCCAATTGATTTTTTTCTATTTATCTATTTATTTATTTATTATATTATTAATATATCTATATATTTATTTATTTATTTATTATTATTATTTATTATTACTATATTATTATTTATTATTATTATTATTATTATTAATTTATTATTATTATTTTATTCCATAGCTTTCGCTTTGTCCATTACCGTTAAATCGGGCTATATATATATATATATATATTATATATATATATATATATGTGTGTGGTGTGTATATTATAATATATATATTATATATATATACCATAATAATAATATATAATATAATATTAATATATATTCCCCAAAAATTATTCTCTTAGCACTCTTCACTTATTAGCTACATAATTACCTATATCATTTTCCTCTGTATTTCGTATAATTACACTTTTACTTTTCCTCGATATAGTATATCATATTAATATGTCTTCTCTGTATTTCATTTCGACAAAATTTGATTGTTTAAACCACCTGATTG
>NC_087213.1:58249029-58251529 GCF_015104395.2 Macrobrachium nipponense | reverse complement strand
AGAGAGAGTCATCGTCATATAATGGAAGTGGACAGGATGATTAAGGCTTCCCATGATTATAGAATTAATAAGAGAGAGAGAGAAGAGAGAGAGAGAGAGAGAGAGAGAGAGAGAGGAAGTTGGCAGGAAAATTACAACGCCACTCTACGTGTGTGTGTGTGTGAGAGAGAGAGAGAGAGAGAGAGAGAGAGAGAGAGAGAGAGAGAGAGCATGGAAGTGGACAGGGGATCAGATCAAACTTTGCCATGATTAAACGGTAAGTAAACGAGAGAGAGAGAGAGAGAGAGAGCGCGCGTGTGTCAGTTTACAAGAAATACGAACCAATGCAGATCCATCCCCTGTTGCATGCAATGACTAATTTATTTAATGCCGCACTGAATCTGATTACTGCCTGTCACTCAAACGCTTGGTGTCCACCCTCTTATTTTCGGATCAAAACTGACTGCATATCAGTTATTCAGTAATCATACAAACAAGACTTGAGTAGTCTTGCAACTCGGTGGTTTTTACTATATGTCAATTGAGTTATATTGACAATTTACGTTAACTGATAAATACACATAAATAAAAATTTAGATAATTTAAATGAGCGTGTAAGCATTTAACCTGTAAGGCAGAAATCGAAGCGTACTATTTATTTCTTGTTTATGAAATGTATCCATTTATACTATAAACCTTTTTTTGAAAAATCTTCGAGCTAACAAAAAACTTTTTCTCATCTTGTGGACTCTTGTCAATTCTTGTTCAAACATTGTATTATCATTATTCGAACAACTACTTATCATTCTTGTCTACCTTCCTGATTTATAAAAATAACATATAATCTCCCCAACCCTCTCTCTTTGTTTACCAAGGAGTTTATTGAGAATCCACTGCTCTTTTTTACTATTTCCTGTCGCTCTCTCTCTCTCTCTGCATATAACTACGGATATTTATATTATTCCTTTCATACCCATCTCTACTTGTTCACCAAGGAGTTTATTGAGAATCCGCTGCTCTTGGTTACTAATTCCTCTCTCTCTCTCTCTCTCTCCTGCTATTTTGTTAAAGAAAGTAGTTCATTCTATCGCAAAGCCACTTGCAATATTATTAAGACAAAGTGTAGATACAGCGGCAAGATTTATGATGAGCACAAATTAGCATATATCTCCCCCACTTTCAAAAGTGGATCAAGACTAGAGGCAAGTAATTATAGGCCTGTGAGTCTAACATCACATATTATGAAAGTGTATGAAAGGGTAATGAAGAAAATATTATGAAACATTTAATAAAAAAATAATTTGTTTTAATATAGGACAACACGGTTTTTCGTACCCGGAAAAAGTACACAAACCCAACTGTTAGTCCACCGTGAGAACATATTCAAAAATATGAAAAGCGGAAATGAAACAGATGTGGTTTATCTAGACTTTGCAAAAGCTTTTGACAAAGTAGACCATAATATATTAGCAAAGAAATTAGAAACACAATATCGTAGATAAAGTAGGAAGTGGTTAAAAGAATTTTTACACAACAGAAACAGATAGTTATTGCAAACGATGAGAAATCGGATGAAACCAAGGTAATATCCGGTGTGCCACAAGGTACGGTGCTAGCTGCAATATTGTTTGTTATTATGATTGAAGACATAGACAGTAATGTTAAGGATTCGGTAGTGAGTAGTTTCGCTGATGACACAAGAATAAGTAGAGAAATTACTTGTGATGAAAGATAGGAACGCTCTACAAAGAGACCTTAACAAAGTATATGATTGGGCAGAGGTAAATAGGATGGTATTTAACTCTGATAAATTTGAATCAATAAATTATGGAGACAGAGAAGGAAAGCTATATGCATATAGGGGGACCTAATAATGAGACAATCACAAATAAGGAAGCAGTTAAAGACCTTGGTGTGATGATGAATAGGAACATGTTATGCAATGATCAAATAGCCATTCTGTTGGCAAAATGTAAAGCAAAAAATGGGAATGTTGTTACGGCACTTCAAAAACAAGAAAAGCTGAACACATGATTATGCTTTATAAAACATATGTTCGTAGTCCATTGAATATTGCAATATGATATGGTACCCACACTATCAAAAGGATATTGCACAAATAGAGAGTGTACAAGGTCCTTTACAGCTAGAATAGAAGAAGTTAAGGACGGCTAGACTACTGGGAAAGACTACAATCCTTAAATTATATAGTCTAGAAAGGAGAAGAGAACGCTACATGATAATTCAGGCATGGAAACAGATAGAAGGAATAACAGAAATATCATGGAACTAAAAATATCAGAAAGAGCAAGCAGAGGTAGATTATAGTGCCCAAAACTATACCAGGAAAAATAAGGAAAGCACACAGAACATTAATCCACTACGCACCAGCATCGATAATGCAGCGTCTATTTAATGCGTTGCCAGCTCATCTGAGGAATATATCAGGAGTGAGCGTAGATGTGTTTAAGAATAAGCTCGACAAATATCTAAACTGCATCCCAGACCATCCAAGATTGGA
>NC_087213.1:58244029-58246529 GCF_015104395.2 Macrobrachium nipponense | reverse complement strand
ATATATATATATATATATATAAATATACTTACATACATACATCATATGATACATCATCATCTATATATATATATATATATATATATATATATATATATATATATGTATATATATAATTTTTTTATTTTTAATCACAAGTATAGTATAGGTTTTAGTGTTGCTGTTCTTTCTATAAATAATAATAATAATAATAATAATAATAATAATAATACCGTAATTACATTGCAGACATAAATACCATATAAAGTTGTAAACACGATTTGCAGGCGTAAAATATTTGATATAATAAAAAAAGAAACAGGAAAACTAAATAATAATAATAATGATAATAATGATAATAATAATAATAAAGCTCAGCGAACTAATAATTATAATAGCAGGTGTAAAAATACGTTATATAATAAAAAAGGAAAAACACTAAATAATAATAATAATAATAATAATAATAATAATAATAATAATAATATAATAATAATAATAATAAGAAAAAGAAGAAGAAAGCTCAGTGAAAAGGCTGTCACTTAGTGAGGACCATTCTCCCCAGATCCCCCGAAATTCACTAATGCATTTTCCTTATTCTTCTCCACCGAAGCTGAAAATTCACTTCTCTATTGAGAAATATATAAAGGCAGTGACTCAGCGAAAAGGAAACAAAGAAGGTATTATTAAGACGAAAAAGATCTTTGTCTAGATAATTACTAAGGTACGGAAACCTCTTTTTTTCAGGAGCAGAAAACAAGGAAGAAATTGTGGTTTTTATTTTCTTTATTTTATTTTTAAATAATCATTTGGCTTTTTGTTTCGCTGCTCATTTTCCAATTTTGGCAAATGGCTCCGTAGTCGGATTTAATGAATGTTTAATACGGGGTTTGGAGAAAAGGAAGTGGTTGGTTCGGTTCGTACAGGTGTGTTTGTTGGATGAGAGAAGAGGCGACTCAACAGGTGTGTCGCAGATCAGGCGACGCGAGGAAGGGTGCAAGGCGCTAGCAAAATTTTGGACCTGGAGATTGAATACGAATTAATACTAAACTTAAGATTTGCTGAAGCTGGTAAGACGAACTGCTGGGGTCTCGTTTATGGCGTAAGATCGAATGAAATAACGAGGAGATTTGGAAATATATCTTTTAATGATAAAAAAA
Organism: Macrobrachium nipponense; assembly: GCF_015104395.2. Taxonomy (NCBI): domain Eukaryota; kingdom Metazoa; phylum Arthropoda; class Malacostraca; order Decapoda; family Palaemonidae; genus Macrobrachium; species Macrobrachium nipponense. The sequence goes on along the minus strand of NC_087213.1, from coordinate 58,245,390 downwards.
GTTAACAAAGGCGTAGTTGGAAGTATACCTTTTAATGACAATAAAAGGTTAATTTAGGCGTATTTGGAAATATACCTTTTAATGATAAAAAAGGCTAACTCAGGCGTATTTGGAAATATACCTTTTAATGCTAAAAAGGTTAAATCAGGTGTAACAGGTAATTACTGTGGTAGGATGGTTTGGTCATGTGAAAATAATGAAAGATGATACTTACGTGAAAAATGTATAATTCGGAAATACTATAGGAGGAAGATATAGAGGAACACCTAGACAGTGTTGGATAGATGGGATGAGAGAGGTGCTAGAAAGACAGGGCTCTTAAATCTAGGTAGAAAAAGAATATTTCCTAGAAAATGGTGAATGGCACAGTGTATGTTGGGGGTGATGGGGGAGTGGTTTCGACGCACTCTCGATGAGCGTTTTGGGTGGGAAATTGAAGCGAGTGATATTGTGCAAGTTTTCAAACTTGCACAATATCACTCTACACAAGGAATGAAGGAGTGACAACTGGAATGTTTTTCTCGTTAGCCACCCCCGTAAAGGGATCCGTGTTGATGTTGAAAAAAAAAAATGTAAACAAGTATCAATTATCCACTGTTTCCCTGTAACAACTTATCTCGTTTCAGGCTTTGCTTTTTTGATCGTCCAACGAAGAGATATTAACGTCATAAAGACAAAATGTTAGTTATTCTTGTATTTGTCTTTTTCCGTTTCTTCAATATTTTGAACCAGACGAACATCACATTTTCGTGTTTCAGCACCAGACGCCCATCCCACCTCTTTTTTTTTTTTTTAATTTTTTTTTTTTTTTTTTTTTTTTTTTTTTTTTTTTTTATTTTTTTTTTTTTTTTTTTTTTTTTTTTTTTTTTTTTTTGGGGGGGGGGTTAGTTTGGAGACAAGGACTCCGTACTATCATCATGAACATGGCTTCCGGCGAAACCATAATCAATACATGTCTTTTGATAACACGCTCTCAATACACCTCAACCTTATATTTCACTTGGAAGGTTCAAGCAATATATATATGATAAGCCTCCTTTCACTTCCTGATTTATGCTGACCAAGATATCGCGCTTCGTCGAGTGACGAAGAAAATTATGAACTCCAAGCACATCTTTTTATAATTTTTTTTTTTATCAAATTTTATTATCTTTCTTCACTATTACCGTAATTGCCCGAATATCTGTGAATAATCACTCAAAATATTAGACATACTGCCTCTCTGGTCAATTTCATAACAACTATGGCTTATTTCAGAAAGCTTAACAAGGTCATTATGGACCAATGACAAGATTTCACACGCGGTAACCCTTCCAAATCCCGACCAGACATTTTTTTGTTCAAGAGTGACTGAAATCTAC
>NC_087213.1:58231529-58236529 GCF_015104395.2 Macrobrachium nipponense | reverse complement strand
ACATTTCCATGCGATTATTATTCATCCCAGCTTGGACATGCTGATGAGTATTTATTCATACATATTATGCATGTATACGGCATGAACATTTTATACATTCCTACAGTAATTTCAATGGAATCGTTTTGATGCTGTTGGTACAAACGACTAGAAAAGTACAATTTATTTTCATATAGCATTCTGTTTTCATACGGTCCGATTATTACTGATATGCTCGTCAAAAAACAACCCAGACCTATTTTGTTTGCAAACAAGCTTTATCTAAAACTAATATTTCGTCCACTTTTCTCTCGATATTTGAGTGGAAGATGATTTTGCCAGATTCCCTTACCAGCGAATGTTTGGTGGATGTTTTGTCAGGTTTCCTTACTAATCAATGTTAGGAAGATGTTTGTGTCAGACCCTTACTAATCAATGTTTGGTGGATGTTAATGTTTGGAAGATGTTTGTGTCAGATTCCCTTACTGACCAATGTTAGGAAGATGTTTGTGTCAGATTCCCGTACTAATCAATGTTTGGATGGATGTTGTTTGTCGGCTTTCTTTTGTTATTCATTGTTTGGTGGATTTCTTTTTTTTTTTGGTGGGGGGAGAGCCTGATTCCCATACTAAGCAATATTTGGAGGATTTTTTTTTCTTCAGAATTTATTTTTGTCAGTCCCCCCATACTAATCAATGTTTGGGAACTTTGGCAGAACCCTTACTAATCAATGTATGGTATTTTTTTTTTTTTTTTTTTTTTTTTTTTAATTCACTTACTAATGAATGTATGTAATTTTTTTCCGGATTCCTTTACTAATTAATGTTTGCAAGATATTTTTGGCAGAGTTCCTTACTTATCAATGTTTGGAAGATGTTACTGTAAGATTCGTGGTAGATTCCCTTACAAATCAATGTTTTGGTGGATTTTTTTTATTTTTGTCAGAAAAGGAATAATCTCTCTCTCTCTCTCTCTCTCTCTCTCTCTCTCTGTTTTTCATATCATTCCTCTCCTTATATGGACTTTGCAGCTGATGTCAGTAACCCAGTCATTAGCTGAAGTTTCTCAAATTGATAAGAATATTAGCTTGAAATTTAGCTTTTCAATTTGATCAGGCGAACAAGTTAATAGCAGGAATTAAACGAATGAAGAGAAATATGGTGAAAGTTATCTGTTGAAGAAGTTCAGAATATTATCTGTTGAAATAAGTCAGAATATTCTGTTGAAATAAGACAGAAAATTACCTGTTGAAATGAGGCAGAATAAACATTGAAATTAAGTAGGTATTAATGAAGTTAAGTCTTCATATGCAGTTATGTTAGGATGAATTAAAACGTTAGTTCAGAAGGGAATAATCACGCGTATTAAGTTCGGATAAACGGTTCAGTTCAATTGAGACAGAAAATACTAAATTATTCTAATTGTTTCGATATTATTATTAAAAAAATTGTTATAATAATTTTCGATTCCCTTACAGCCATCGGACCCCAACCGTCCCAAGAAAATAGTAAAATAAAAAGAAGAAAAAATAGATGTAATTTTGAAATGGTGTACCCTTCGCTAATCTCTTAATAACGAAAAGATATAATCGGATTTTTCTTTAAAGAGATGATAGGATATAATGGCACTTCAGTGTATTGTATACGCACACACACTAAGCCACCATACATGTTATATACATGTATATATATATATATATATAATATTATATATATATTATTATATATATATATATATATATACTTACACAGCATGCAGCAGGGTCCCAATAAACACAACAAAAAGGCTATATTTTTAGATATGTTTATTGGACCCTGTTGTATGCTGTTTAATATCTTCGACTGGAATCATTACATGTACTTGTATATACGTATATAAATGTTTACAATATTTATATAATACACATAGAGACACACATATAATATATATACATATATATTACATATTTCTATATATATAAATATATATATGTATATCTATATATATATATATATAGATATAGAGAGAGAGAGAGAGAGAGAGAGAGAGAGAGAGAGGAGAGAGGAGAGAGAGAGAGAGATTATTTCAAATCGAACCGGAACTATCGCGCGCACACAGACGGACACGCCACGTATAGTATATATATACTCACCGTGCAATAATGTTAGGCAAATATGCTTGCGGTGGTAGATTTATGCCTCTGTGAGAATTTATGAATATATTAACAAGAGAAAGGGGTATTATGTTCGCGTCCGAAGATATGGAGCGTAAATACCCCGCTCGGTGCCACAGGAGGTCAAATCAATGAGCAGAGCAACTGTGAAAAGCCAATAATTCTTCTGGACCTGATTTTCACTTAAGGTGCCTTTGTGCGCATTATTGTATCATGTATTAGAGTTGCTATTGTCGTTTGTTTCAGATGTTGCTGTCATACCTACCTACCTGAGACTTATAGATTTTATTTTTTTAATCTGTTATTTTATTTTGCTATACATAGTCCTCAAGCGCAGGAATTTTTATGTGTTTGTTTGTTTGTTTGTATGTATGGTGTTTTTACGTTGCATGGAACCACTGGTTATTCAGCAACGGGACCAACGGCTTTACGTGAAATTTTTATGAGTGGGATCTACAAGTATTACATATTTATATAATTATTATTGTTTTTTTTCTTTTGAGAAGTAATTATCACGCCTACTCTTGATATATTGATACTTTTTTTCTGTAGATCTTTGTGTACCTACTACTATTAAAGTGTAACTTTCTTTGGTTTTCTTATGCTTTGAGGCATCTACAGGGTGTCCATAAAGTCCCAGTACCATTCTGAGCAATAAATACTTGAAATGGTAATGGGACTTTATGTACACCCTGTATAACTATTCTGCGAATATCATAATGGTTGTTGATTTTGTAAAATGTTACTGGCACACCTACGCCAGACACTGGTTTTTCATAGGTTTTTCTTACCTAATACTAAATAAATTAAGATTGATTTTACATAGACGTTATGTATTTAGTGGATCACGTTGATATTATTTTTTTCACTTCCCATCCCTACCCAGTGTAGCCAGTACTATGCCGAAGAATATGCTACCCTTGTTATGAATAATTGTTTCATTCTTGCAATTTCTTTATAGAGTCCACATGCTTGGATGTGATTTGCATTTCATTCATCAAGTGTGCTTTGAGCTTTTGAAAGGAGACAAATTCGATATTTTATAGCGTTTTCTCAATGGCGTAATTTTGCTTACCCAAGGACATGCATTCTGTACCAATGTATTCATACACACTTGTGAGTAGACGACTCATGAATTTTCTTGTATGATGGAGGTCATTGGGAGCGGCAACTGAGTCTTCACACATATACCAAGTTTCCTTAATTAACCCCCTAAAAATACAAAATACAAAAAGCAAAAAAATACGCAATATACAAAATACAAAATAAAACTGGTAATAAGATGCAAAGTCAATTTCATCACAATCTACAAAACCGCAATATTTCCGGAAAAAAAGGGGGGGCGGGGGGATGGACGAGTCCAAACAAAATTCGAATCAAAATAATACTTTTTTTTTTATCGTGGGCCTCAATCACGGCGTTCTGGTGCAATTCGGTCATGTCTATCAATATGAATATCAATCTGGTTTTGATAGTTCAATATAGGCAATATGTACATTTTGCATGCCATTGTTAATGGATGAATTCATATACATGAATACACACACACACACACACACACACACACACACACATATATACATATATATATATATATATATATATATATACTATATATATATATATATATATATATATATAATATATATATCATATATATATATATATAGTATATATATATATATATATATAGTTATGATTACGATCACTTAAGCAACATGATTCATTTATCACACATATCAACAGGTAAAAAAAATAAGAGCCGGGGTGTATAGGTCCTGACCGGTTTCGACTCTATTTCCAATCCACTGACGAAGGCTTGGAAATAAAAGACGAAACCGGTCAGGTCCTATACACCCCGCCTCTTATTTGTCACCTGTGGATATGTGTGACATACATTTATGTGTGTGTGTATGTGTTTTCTTTCACTTTGATGTCTCTACTCCCTCCCCCTATCACCCCACCTCCCTCCACTCAGTGTATGTGGACCCAGAAGGTCCTAGGATTTAAGTACTTTTCAGTGAAGTTGTGGTCAATCATTGCTACCCACATGAGTCGAGCTACTCCCAGACAAACAACTTACAGCTTAGGTTGAGAGAGGCACAGTGGATTTACAAGATACCGATCTTATTTGCATGAATAGTTACACATTTAACATATAACAGAGGATTTTTATTACACGAAATAAAGTGAGATACAGCTCACCATTAACAAGTAGATTTTCGACTTCCCAGTGCACATAAAACACACGCACAGATCTCTCTATACGCACATAGTCCATGTAGGGTAATGTGTGTTTGAATATGTTGCTCAAAATCATTACTCCCCCAAAAAATTAACAATAACAGAATGAAAACTAATCTGGTAAATGCATTTTACAGGTGTGTGTGTTTGTCTGTCTGTGTGAGCGCGCGCGCTTGTTTGATCAAGAACATATCAATTCAATTCAAACTAAGTAGCAATACACCTAAATGCGAAAATTTTATTATTGACGAAAAAATCAAGATTATTATTAGGTAGATGTCAAAACTAAAAAGTAGAAAAGTATTATGTGCAAGCGCGCCACACTCCTAAACAAGAACTTAATGAAAACTGGAAAACGAACAGAATTAAGGAACGCAGATGAATATTTTTCTTAAAAAAAAAAAAAGCTAACGTTAAAACACCAGTGTTTTTCTCACCATGTTTCTTTTCAAACTACATACGTCCAAAAAAAACTGAGAGAGAGAGAGAGAGGAGAGAAGGAGAGACGCGGAAGACAGAGAGAGAGAGTTTTTCCTCTAACTGCTTTCAATTCAAACTAGGTACGTTACAAAAAAAACGGGGAGAGAGAGAGAGAGAGAGAGAGAGAGAGAGAGAGAGAGAGAGA
>NC_087213.1:58216529-58226529 GCF_015104395.2 Macrobrachium nipponense | reverse complement strand
ACAACGTCGAAATGCTCACTGTTTGAAATGTAATTCTCGACCTTGGGAGCTTCTCACAGGTGACGCTCCCCTTTAAGAAGGAGCGAAATACGAAGAAGCGACTGATTTTACATAGGTAGAAGAAGAAGAAGTAGAGAGAGAGAGAGAGAGAGAGAGAGAGAGAGAGAGAGAGAGAGAGAGAGAGAGATAATGTTCAAGGAAGCTAAAAAGAAAAAAAAAGTATCGAGCTATGTTGGTGATTAATTTCATGTTCCCAACTGCAGTTGATCGTGCTGTTCTATCCGTATATATGAGAGAGCATACAGGCACAGACACCCACATCAAGCACACACACACACAACACACCAGCTATATTATAATAATTAATAATATAATAATAATATATAATATTATTTAATATATATGATATATTATATAATATTAAGTATATATAAAATATTTTGATTTATATACGGTCATATGGACTACAACCCACCAAAGTCGACTAATCACCAGGTAATAATATTCACTGCTAGGTCAACACAAACACGCAGCTGTTCAAGTTCTTACGTAGAGAACAACGTGCACCTCAATCCGAGAATTCAAAATAAATAAATAAATAAATAAATAAATAAATAAAAAAATGACACTAAACTCGATACAGATTAACTCCGAGAAATAAACCTAAAAAAAATTATAAAAAAACCTAAACACGGACACCATAGACGTCATATACCTACAGTTTTGCCTGGGTTTTTAAATCCACCCCCCCCCCTTTCCTCTCTCTCTCTCTCTCTCTCTCCTCTCGTCTCTCTCTCTCTCTCTTCTCTCTCTCTCTCTCTCTCTCCAACGGCCAAAACGAATGCTAAGAAAATCCTGCCCAATCAGCAAGGAGAGAGAGAAACTTTCCGAGCATTTTTTATTATAAATTGTTGCTTTTAAAGAGAGAGAGAGAGAGAGAGAGAGAGAGAGGAGAGAGAGAGAGAGAGAGAGAGATTATCTTCACAATGTCACAGAAAATCTAAAACTTTTCCAACTCACACATAAACACACACACACACACACTACACACACACACACACACACATATATATATATATATATATATATATATATATATATATATATATAAGAGAGAGAGAGAAGAGCGAGAGAGAGCCGATTTGAATAAAGCAGCAATCATACACTGTCGTCAAAACATTCCAGGTCATCGGAGACAGACATAGCTAGCTATATAAGAGTGAGATTTTGTATATTTCCTGAAAAGCCTTCGAAACATCAAAGGTCACCTTTACAGAGAGAGAGAGAGAGAAGAGAGAGAGAGATGAGAGAGAGAGAGAGAGAGGATGAATTTTTACAGCAAATGAATAAAAGCATTAACAAATCTCAGACCACAACAACGCAACGGTACACGCCATCAAAAGCAACACGGATCAAGGCCTTGCTTGCTGGACATGGGATCAGGAAAGCTCTACGCGTATACAGTCTCCCTCTGAAGGTTAAGGGAAAAATGTAGAAAAAATATGTAGAAAAAATGTAGAATAAAGTCAGTACAGCGCAACGCGACGAAACCATAAAAAAAAGCAAGTGTAAAACAAGAGAATATTTTTTTTCTGTTTCCCCAAAAACTGATATTTAAACTTTTTCGCCGCCTCTCTCTCTCTCTCTCTCTCTCTCTCTCTCTCCTCTATCTCTGCAAAAACTGATATTGTAAACTTTTTCGCCTCTCCATCCTCTCTCTCTCTCTCTCTCTCTATCTTTCTCTCTCTCTCTCTCTCTCTCGCCGCAAAAACTGATATTAAACTTTTTCGCCCTCTCTCTCTCTCTCTCTCTCTCTCTGTTTTGAAAAGTGCGTTTGGTTAGTTTGTTACACTCCGAACAAAAGCCGTACGATACGTGTCCCTCGCGCGTTGCATTACAAAATGGGAAGAAAGTCTGCCTGTTGGCATAAGGCCTGATACTAGGTATGTTTACCGAGACATCTCTGTCATGAGTGACAATCTCGACGTATGATGATAAACCAAAATTTAGCAGTCATTGCTCGTCATTATTTATAAAAAAAACATCAGTAACTTTGTTTTAATTTAATAATGTTTGTATTCCTAAATTACCGCAATGCTATTCAGTTTCTGCTGAAATCAAGTATACATACTCATGCGCGCACACGCATGCATCCATACAAGCATATATCACACAACAAATAAATAAATAAAATATATATATATATATATATATATATATATATATATATATATATGTATATATATATTATATAAAACTCAGAACGTGATTCATCAATAAAGATTCATCAATTTAGAATCATCAATCAGACTAGTAGTCTAACATACCCCTCCCTCATTGAAACTGTCTAAAAATCACTTTCTGGTCACCAATCCCTGAGTTTTTAAATTCATGAAGTTTTAAAACTTGAGGACCTCTAGGTGACCTTAAAATTCCCCCTGACCTTTGACCTGAATCGCATATCTTGACTTTTAACTATGCCCATGACATCAGTCTGTAAAGGGTATAGAGCCTGGATAGTGGGTATCTGAACTATCATCAGTTTAAAGAGAGAGAGAGAGGGCGAAAAAAGTTTTAAATCATGTTATTAATAAATATATTTAACTGAATATATTATGTGTGGACAAGGGCATCTAATGATCACATGGGATTTAAAAGAGAGAGAGAGAGGGCGAAAAAGTTTAATATCATGTTATTATAAATATATTAACTGAATATATATGTAGCCTGGACAATGGGCATCTAAATGATCACAAATGGGATTTAAAAGAACATTGTCAAGGCTTTCGTAAAATAAATAAATAATTAATAAATGAATAATTCCATGTTATCAAATATATTAACTGAATAAATATGTGTCGTATACCAAGGTACATAAATGAATAAATAATGTCATCAACTTAAACATAGATAAATAAATATATACAACACCGGTCAGAGAGAGAGAGAGAGAGAGAGAGAGAGAGAGAGAGAGAGAGAGAGAGAGAGAGGGGTATTCAATCAACCGAGTATCATCGATGAAAGTTGGTATTGTTGTTGTTGCCAAGAGGGGTATATCCTCGCGATTATTATCTCCTCGCGAATATGCACAGCTGAATATCGCGAATATTCCATCGCTTGGGGGGAGGGACAAATTCAAGCAAACGGGACCTGCCTCTCTTATTGCGTGATTCATGAAGATTGCTTTGCCCCAAAATAAAAGTAAAAAATAAAAAAATAAATAAATAAAACACGTCACTTGGGGGAAATTGTTATTTATATTTTTCTTGTACGCCTTTGGGAGTTTTATTCTATTGAAATATGCTATGTAAAACTATGATGTTTTTGGGTTGCTTCTCTTTTTCTTTTTTGTCATTAATGTGGATATATAAGATGTTAAATATATAATATATAATATATATATATATATATATATATATATATCTTATGTGTATATATAAAATATTTACTTATTTATATATGTATGTGCATATATATATATATATATATAATATATATATATATATATACACACATACATACATACATACAGACAACACACTCGACATTAGGATACATTAAAAACATTTAACTAAACAAACAAGAATCACGTGGTTTAATCATACATATCAGAAAAGAGGAAAAAAAACCATATGCAACATGTAAAAAACAGCATATGCAACATATAAAAAAAAGAGCAAACAAAATGAATCCTCTCGTTTCTGTGCCTAAACTGAGGTTTATCATCTGCGGGCGTTTAATTACCGATCCAGTAATAGCCGACCTCCCAGTGATTGTGGAAGATATTGTGTCTACGGGGGCCTTCGCCCCACGATACAATCAATAATCCATTTTCCCCCGCGATAAGAGAGCAAAGGTACGAGGTCTCATCATCGGCCATTTTTCGGCGTTTTTCGCCAGTTTTTCCAGGGGTAATGTCTTTACTGCGTGTGTGCATACGTCCTTATATATTTGTATATGTATACTATAATGTATATGCGTATATCATATATATTTATATATATGAACAAAGTTACAGCGACGAAGGAAAATTGAAACGTTGGAGATGCTAAAGTACTTTCGTCTTATTACCAACACATGTCCACAGTTTCTGTGAACATGTCTTGGTAATAAGACGAAAGTGTACTTGGCACCTCCAGTGTTTCAATTTTTTTCGTCGCTGTATATGTGTGAGTGTGTATATGCTATAGTAGATTCACATCACCCGTGCATTTGATGTCTAGGCCAGTCCATTACAACACTCCTGATTATCTGTTGATAAGCCAATCACAAGGCTGGAAACTCCCAATCTCTCGAGAGAGTTCACATGCGTAGGAACTATGTTCCACCTCTCCTGAAGGATATGTCTTTCAAAATTATCCCTCAGGAGAGGTAGAACATTCATCCTCCCCATGTGAACTCTCTCGAGAGACTGAGAGTTTCCATCCCTGTGATTTGCTTATCAATAACCAATCAGGAGGGTCGTAAGGGACTGGCCTAGATATCAAATGCAAGGTTCATGTGAATCTACAGTATATGTAATGTTCAGTGTATATGTATAATATATATATATATATATATATTATATATATATTAGATATATATATATATATAATATATATATAATATATATATTATGTTCGAACAGTAATATCATCCTTATTCTTCATCGTAGAAGAAAAGTAAGAGCACATTTGGAATCTACGTGAAATGCTCTATCAGAATAACGTTCCTCTCTCCAACTCCCATAGCATGGCCGAATAAAAAAAATAGTTCAATTCGGTCCAGTAGTTTTCGCCGTCTGTAGCGAACATACACAAGTACGTAGATGCATAGTCCGACAGTCAGCTTTATGTATAAGGTATATATATAATAACGCATACACATAATTTCCTCCATACTTCAATATATAAAGAAGTAACTCCTTTTGTGGATTTAATCCCCAATGTAAATAAACTAAAGAGGGGGGGGAGGGGGGTGGGGGGGGGGGGTAGGGCAGCTGACCCAAAAGTTTCAAAATATGAAGCAAAGGTTCCTGGCGTTAATCCACGTTTGATCAGAAGTACTGTTGGGTCTCTGCCTTCATATACTAAATCTTGAAAATCTTCCTATAAATCACTCATAGCTCCTTCCTTGCCATTTACCCTAATTGAGAGTATGCATACTCTAGTGTGAATACGTGATTTATATAATAATGCGCATAAATAAAGTATGTATTTATATGTTTATAAATAAAAAAAATCAACACTTACCGTGGTTATCACCCGATGAAGATTCCTACGATCTGTAAATAGAAAAGATAATTATATGAGATGCAACGGAATTGTTATTATGAATTATTATTATTATTATTATTATTATTATTATTATTATTATTATTATTATTTACAATGAGCAAATAATAAAGATGGTACGTAAAAAATATCATTTAATACGAAGGATTCGACTAGGTCATGCTTATGTATGCAAGCACATGACCAAACATACATACATACATACATACATACATTACATACATACATACATACATACATACATACATACATATATACACACATACATACAAATATACATTACATACATACATACACTTATATGGCAACAGAACTCAGAAAAATATCATAAGCACCAGGAAAGTTGTGAATACTGACTGATTTCTAATTATCATGAACAACGGTAATAAAAACAAACAATAAAAACGATAAAAATACTAACAAACAACAGAAGTACAGAAAAGCCGTGAAAAATTATAGCAATAAAAATATACTTTATTTAAGCTTAATGCCAAAAACAAATAAAGAATGCAGATGCAACGGATATTACAAAACAAAATTACACTTCACTCATAATAATAATAATAATAATATCAGGACAGAGATCTTCCAGGGCGACTCACTGTCCCCACTACTCTTCGTAGTAGCCATGATTCCCATGACAAAAGTACTACAAAAGATGGATGCCGGGTACTAACTCAAGAAAAGAGGCAATAGAATTAACCATCTGATGTTCATGGACGACATCAACCTGTATGGTAAGAGCATCAAGGAAATGGATACCCTAATCCAGACTGTAAGGATTGTATCTGGGGACATCAGGATGGAGTTTGGAATAGAAAAATGCGCCTTAGTCAACATACAAAAAGGCAAAGTAACGAGAACTGAAGGGATAAAGCTAGCAGATGGGAGCAACATCAAAAACATAGATGAGACTGGATACAAATACCTTGGAATAATGGAAGGAGGGCATATAAAACACCAAGAGATGAAGGACACGATCAGGAAAGAATATATGCAGAGACTCAAAGCGATACTCAAGTCAAAACTCAACGCCGGAAATATATTAAAAGCCATAAACACATGGGCAGTGCCAGTAATCAGATACAGCGCAGGAATAGTGGAATGGACGAAGGCAGAACTCCGCAGCATAGATCAGAAAACCAGGAAACATATGGCAATACGCAATGCACTAAACCCAAGAGCAAATACGGACAGACTATACATAACACGAAAGGAAGGAGGGAGAGGACTACTAAGTATAGAGGACTGCGTCAACATCGAGAACAGAACACTGGGGCAATATCTGAAAACCAGTGAAGACGAGTGGCTAAAGAGTGCATGGGAAGAAGGACTAATATAAGTAGACGAAGACCCAGAAATATACAGAGACAGGAGAATGACAAACAGAACAAAGGACTGGCACAACAAACCAATGCACGGACAATACATGAGATAGACTAAAGAACTAGCCAGCGATGACACATGGCAATGGCTACAGATGGGAGAGCTAAAGAAGGAAACCGAAGGAATGATAACGCGGCACAAGATCAGCCCTAAGAAAGGTGTTCAAAGGAACGATAGAAACCGAAATAACATCTCTCCCCTATGTTAAAGGAAGTTGGCCAACATATTGAAAAAAGGTGAAACCAAAATAAACCACCATAGCAAGCGAATGCCCGGCACTTGCATAGAACCAGTACAAAAAGAGGCATGATTCGGTGGAAAAAGCCCTCTACTGGAGCCTGTGCAAGAAACATCAGCTACCTTGCAGTAATAAGTGGTACGAACACCAACCCGAAGGAGTGATAGAAAACGATCAGGCAAAGATCCTCTGGGACTATGGTATCAGAACAGATAGGGTGATACGTGCAAATAGACCAGACGTGAGGTTGATTCACAAAGTACAGAAGAAAGTATCACTCATTGACGTCGCAATATCATGGGACACTAGAGCTGAAGAGAAAGAAAGGGAAAAAATGGATAAGTATCAATATCTGAAAATAGAAATAAGAAGGATATGGGATATGCTAGTGGAAATTGTACCCATAATCATAGGAGCACTAGGCACGATCCCAAGATCCCTGAAAAGGAATCTAGAAAAACTAGAGGCTGAAGTAGCTCCAGGACTCATGCAGAAGAGTGTGATCCTAGAAACGGCGCACATAGTAAGAAAAGGAGGCAGGATGCAACCCGGAACCCCACACTATAAATACCACCCAGTAGAATTGGAGGACTGTGATAGAGCAAAAAAGAAGAAAAAAAAAATATATGCTGACAAATTATAGTAAAAATCAAATCAAATCTCTAAGCTAAAAGCAGCAACAGTAGAACGATTTCTGTGACTCTCAGAGAGAGAGAGAGAGAGAGAGAGAGAGAGGAGAGAGAGAGAGAGAGAGAGAGGATAGTTACATTTGTGAAAAAATGACAGTTCACTGACAAAAATCAGTATCATCAGAGAGAGAGAGAGAGAGAGAGAGAGAGAGACTTGCTGGTAAAAGGATAATAATGTACATCAACGAACAAAAACCGGGCAAAGACATACGCAAACCAACGGACATGAATGTTACAAAATAATAAAATATAAAAAAGATTCCTAACATACAACACTATTCAGCTTCACAGGAGAGGCAAGAGTAACAAAGGTTTAAAAATAACGTAAACACAGAAAGGAATAAACAGAGAGAACTGTATAGTAGGGAAAGATGAAAAAATAATCTACCCATTAAACGTTAAAACAAAACACCCTACGAACCTCCAGAAATAGAAAAAAAGAAGAAAATGAAAACAGAAGATAAAAGATAATCCTACACTTTCTGGTATCAAAAGAGGAAGGGGGGTGGGGAGTGGGAAGCAATACCACCGAATTTTTCAGAACGAGAGAGAGAGAGAAATTTAAAAAATGTCTCGCGATAAAAAGAAAATTATTGTACTTGCAAATAAACATGCTCACATTAAGACACTTTCACAGAGAGAGAGAGAGAGAGAGAGAGAGAGAGAGAGAGCGAGTCTTTTGAAAACAGTCTGGTGATAAAAAATAAATTGGTCCTTCCAAATAAACATATGCAAACAATCAATCTATTCACAGAGAGAGAGAGAGAGAGAGAGAGAGAGAGAGAGAGAGAGATGCACTGGAGAAGACAAGAGAAACGGAAATGTGAGAGAGAGAGAGAGAGAGAGAGAGAGAGAGAGAGAGAGAGAGAAATGCATTCAAGATGAGAAGAGAAACGGAAATGTGTGCGTCAGAGAGAGAGAGAGAGAGAGAGAGAGAGAGAGAGAGAGAGAGATACACATTCGGCAGCCGCCGGCTGCTCACCAAACTGACAATGGCCATATTATAAAAGCAAAATGACAGCCAATAGCAGAGAACAGCGCAACAATGGAACAATAGCAGCTGCGGAATGTATATACTCCAGATTGGGCCGCTCCCGATGCAAACAAAGACAACAATGAAACAAGTACAGGGGCCCCAAGAATGTGACTTGAACGCGATTCGAAGGAGAAGACAAATTAAAAAGAGAGAGAGGAAAAAAAATTTGATATTGAAAAAGCAGAAGACACCGTTTAAATAGCCACGCAGGTCTTCGCTTCAGTATTTTTCGTATTAAATCTCCCCTCTTTTGTTTTTTGTGAGCAAAGTTTTTTTTCTTTTTTTTTTAATCTTCGACTAGTCTTTGTATCAAATCTACATTTTTTTTAAGTCTTCGACTAGTCTTTGTATCAAATCTACACATGGCTTTTGGTTGAAATAATTTCGTCTCCATTTTGTATAAAGCTTTACCTTGGATTTTGTTTCAAATCAAGAAATATCTTTTGTTTAAGATAATTTTTTCTTCCTTTTATACAATTTCCCCTTAGTTTTTGTATCAAATCTAGTTTTTTTTTTTTTTTTTTTTTTTTTAAATCATATCTTACTCCTTGTGCTTTCTCATTATTTAATTTTGTGTTTGAAAATTTCTTCGTAATTTCTTTTTTCATAAAACCTTCCTTAATTTTTTTTCGAAATATTCTCCTCAGTTTACCTTTTAGATCTATTCTAAGGTTTAACCTGAAATACTCAACTAAATGATCCCTTAGTGTCTGTTGGAACGTTAATTATTTTCTTGTAACAAATCGTCCCTTATCTTTTGGGAAAAAAATTCACTAACTTTCAATAAGAATTTACTTTTGTATTCGACTAAATCTTCGCTGAACACTTTCGTTAAAAATTTGCTTTTATATTCGACTAAATCTTCGCTGAACACTTTCATTAAAATATTTACTTTTGTATTCGACTAAATCTTCGCTGAAAACTTTCATTAAAAATTTACTATTATATTCGACTAAATCTTCGCTGAACACTTACGTTAAAAATTTACTTTTATATTCGACTAAATCTTCGCTGAACACTTTCATTACATATTTACTTTTTTATTCGACTAGATCTTCGCTGAACACTTTCATTAAAAATTTATTAATATATTCGACTAAATCTTCGCTGAACACTTTCATTAAAATATTCCAATACTTTTGTTTTAAGATCGTTTAATTTTTGTACAAAATCTTCAAATGTCAGATAGGAGAGCAACAATAAAGTTATAGATGAATATCTACCTAACATTTATTACGTAATAGAAAAAAAAACAATAGCGCTTGTGAAATATCTACCTTGGAATTATTCTTTACTACACACAAAACCCAAGAAATTATCGGGATTTCTACCATACATTTATTATTCATTACACAAAAAACAATAAAGTTATTGAAAT
>NC_087213.1:58204029-58211529 GCF_015104395.2 Macrobrachium nipponense | reverse complement strand
GAAATGAGAGAGAGAGAGAGAGAGAGAGAGAGAGAGAGAGAAAGAGAGAGAGAGGAATGAATGTTCATAGTCGCCACTAAGTCCTTTTTAAAATAATTAAGACAAAATAATCACGTACAGTTGAACAGATGAAGAATCTGTAAAAGAGAGAGAGAGAGAGAGAGAGAGAGAGAGAGAGAGAGAGAGAGAGAGAGGTATGAATTTTCATAGCCTTTTTAAAATGATTAAGTCAAAATAATCACGCCCAGTTGAACGGATGAAGAATTTGTAAGAGGAGAGAGAGAGAGAGAGAGAGAGAGAGAGAGAGAGAGAGAGAGGCGTAGGCGTATGAATTCTTTGTAAAATGAGTAGGAGAAAGTAATTGGGCAGAGTTGATTTCGTAGCGGATTATAGGGTAAAGAAATCGTAAACGAGACAGAGAGAGAGAGAGAGGAGAGAGAGAGAGAGAGAGAGAGAGAGATTGTTTTATAGTTCCCGTAATATTCTTCTTAAAATGATTCAGACGAAATAATAAGCCCGAACTGATTTCGTACAGGATCTGATAAAAACTCTGAGAGAGAGAGAGAGAGAGAGAGAGAGAGAGAGAGAGAGAGAGAGAGAGAGAGAGAGAGGTGGGCGTTACAAACCATCACAAAGATCTTAATGATTCAAATTTACATAAAAAAACACAAATATTGTGGAAAGCGAACGAACGGAATTGAGAAAAATGCAAACACGCGTCACAACCCGACTCCTGACGAGAGTTACGTAAGAGGGAGTAATCTGTATAAGTGCGAAGGAGGAAAGGTGAGTAAATGGAGGTAGAGAGATGGAAGGGGAGAGAAAGAGAGAGGGAGCAAGCACCAAGAAGGGGAGGTGTGTAGGTAAAAGAGGAGAAGACAAGGGGGTGTAGTAGGAGGAGAAGACAAGAAAGGGGGGGAAGGAGGGAGACAAGAGAAGAGGAGGAGAGAGAAGAAGACAATATAGGAGAGAGAGAGAGAGAGGAAGAAGAAAAGAAGAAAGTTCTGGAGGATGAGGAAGAGGAAACAGAAGACGAGACATGAAGAAAGAGAGAGAGGAGAAAGACAAGATAGGAGGAGGAGGAGGAGAAGGAAAAATAAGAAAATATTGGACGAAGGGGTTGAGGATGAAGACAAGACAGCAGGAGGAAAACAAGAAGAAGAAGAAGAAGAAGAGGAAGAAGAAGAAAAAGACAAGAGGACGAAGACGTGGAACCTAAAAAAAAAAAAAAAAAAAAAAACGACTGATGACACGTAAAAGCCGTTTTAAAAAGTCTCCGAACAGAACCGTGAAATTATGCAGAGGCACAAACGTGCAGACGTAAGAGTGTTGTCCTGGTTAAATGGAGGTACCGCCCTGCGTGTAAAGCACTCTCCTCCTCCTCCTTGTGAAGAGCTCTCAACCACCCGCAGGTCGACCGCCACTGTCTAATTGCCTCTGGTATGTACTAGGTGCGTCAAGGGCCTGTAGGATCTTGTTGGGCAGTCCATTTCGGGAACCTGTATCACCAGCAGGTTCTAAAGTTTAAATCAAAATGAAATGTGCATCGTTCATTTTTCCTAACATACGAACCTACCGCACGAGACAAAATCTTAAAGCTAGGCCTATGGTCAGGTGTGATCTTGGACGAACTACCTTCACACATTAAGACACATTAGCACTTCATTGCAGAGGAAATCATAGGCTTACACCAAGACTTGTTATGAACCGTTCCACTACGTCAGTACCACTTACGGGGCTGTTTTATGAGCAAGATCCCGTGCACATATATATTACAGCTTAGTCAAAAATCAATTGCAACAACATACAGGATATAATCAAGGATAAGCAGGCATGCACCAGACATAACGTCATATGCCATGGGTGATGTATACAGACAGCGTTATACTCAGTTAGCTAATTAGTCAATGACATTACGATCTGTGTAATAATAATAATAATAATAATAATAATAATAATAATAATAATAATAATAATAATAATAATAATAATAATAATAATAATGGTGATGAGATCTGACTTGAGTAAACTGAAAGAGATGGAGAAAAAGGCTAAGAAGCAAGAAAACAAGGGAGGAACTCAACGAGAAATACAAAGTACAAGAGAGGGGACTAAACAACACAATAGAATAGATGTAAAAAAACAGAGGCTTAAGGCCAAAGCACACAAGATTCAACGGTACATGAACAGGAATAAGGGATACCAACAGAACAACTATTCGGAACCAACCAGAAAAAGACTATACAGCCAAAACTAAGAGGGGGAAGACAACCACCCAGAAATTCCTGAAGCCGAACCAAGTAAGAGACTCTGGGAAAACATATGGAGCAATCCGGTATCACACAACAAACATGCAACATGGCTCCAGGAAGTCAAGGAAGAAGAAACAGGGAGAATAAAACAAAGATTTCACAGGGACACACGAAACAGACACGTCAGGGACACCAACTAAAGAAAAAATGCCAAACTGGAAAGCCCCAGGTCCCGATGAAGTCCATGGATACTGGCTCAAAAACTTCAAGGCCCTACACCCACGAATAGCAGAACAACTCCAGCATTGTATCTCAAATCACCAAGCACCCAAATGGATGACCACAGGAAGAACATCCTTAGTACAAAAAGACAAGAGTAAGGGAAATATAGCAGTAACTACAGGCCTATCACCTGCCTACCAATAATGTGGAAGTTACTAACAGGTATCATCAGTGAAAAGGCTATACAACTACTAGAGGAGACAAACACCATCCCCCACCAACAAGAAAGGCTGCAGAAGGAAGTGTAGGGGCACAAAAGACCAGCTCCTGATAGACAAAATGGTAATGAAGAACAGTAGGAGAAGGAAAACCAACCTAAGCATGGCATGGATAGACTATAAGAAAGCCTTCGACATGATACCACACACATGGCTAATAGAATGCCTGAAAATATATGGGGCAGAGGAAAATACCATCAGCTTCCTCAAAAATACAATGCGCAACTGGAATACAATACTTACAAGCTCTGGAATAAGACTAGCAGAGGTTAATATCAGGAGAGGGATCTTCCAGGGCGACTCACTGTCCCACTACTCTTCGTAGTAGCCATGATTCCCATGACAAAAGTACTACAGAAGATGGATGCCGGGTACCAACTCAAGAAAAGAGGCAACAAAATCAACCATCTGATGTTCATGGACGACATCAAGCTGTATGGTAAGAGCATCAAGGAAATAGATACCCTAATCCAGACTGTAAGGATTGTATCTGGGGACATCAGGATGGAGTTTGGAATAGAAAAATGTCGCCTTAGTCAACATACAAAAAGGCAAAGTAACGAGAACTGAAGGGATAAAGCTACCAGATGGGAGCACCCATCAAAAACAATAGATGAGACAGGATACAAATACCTGGGAATAATGGAAGGAGGAGATATAAAACACCAAGAGATGAAGGACACGATCAGGAAAGAATATATGCAGAGACTCAAGGCGTTACTCAAGTCAAAACTCAACCGCCGGAAATATGATAAAAGCCATAAAAAAACAACATGGCAGGTGCCAGTAATCAGATACAGCGCAGGAATAGTGGAATGGACGAAGGCAGAATTCCGCAGCATAGATCAGAAAACCAGGAAACAAATGACGATACACAAAGCACTACACCCAAGAGCAAATACGGACAGACTATACATAACACGAAAGGAAGGAGGGAGAGGGACTACTAAGTATAGAGGACTGCGTCAACATCGAAAACAGAGCACTGGGGGGCAATATCTGAAAACCAGTGAAGACGAGTGGGCTAAAAGGCAGTGCATGGGGGAAAAGAAGGGACTAATAAAAGTAGACGAAGACCCAGAAATATACAGAGACAGGAGAAAGACAGAAAGAACAGAGGACTGGCACAACAAACCAATGCACGGACAATACATGAGACAGACTAAAGAACTAGCCAGCGATGACAATTGGCAATGGCTACAGAGGGGAGAGCTAAAGAAGGAAACTGAAGGAATGATAACAGCGGCACAAGATCAGGCCCTAAGAACCAGATATGTTCAAAGTACGATAGATGGAAATAACATCTCTCCATATGTAGGAAATGCAATACGAAAAATGAAACCATAAACCACATAGCAAGTGAATCCCCGGCACTTGCACAGAACCAGTACAAAAAGAGGCATGATTCAGTGGCAAAAGCCCTCCACTGGAGCCTGTGCAAGAAACATCAGCTACCTTGCAGTAATAAGTGGTACGAGCACCAACCTGAAGGAGTGATAGAAAACGATCAGGCAAAGATCCTTCTGGGGACTATGGTATCAGAACGGATAGGGTGATACGTGCAAACAGACCAGACGTGACGTTGATTGACAAAGTCAGAAGAAAGTATCACTCATTGATGTCGCAATACCATGGGACACCAGAGTTGAAGAGAAAGAGAGGGAAAAAAATGGATAAGTATCAAGATCTGAAAATAGAAATAAGAAGGATATGGGATATGCCAGTGGAAATCGTACCCATAATCATAGGAGCATTAGGCACGATCCCAAGATCCCTGAAAAGGAATCTAGAAAAACTAGAGGCTGAAGTAGCTCCAGGACTCATGCAAGAAGACAAGAAACATTCCTGCGCGAAGAGGTGAATTCCTAAAGAAAACGGCACACATAGTAAGAAAAGTGATGGACTCCTAAGGAGGCAGGATGCAACCCCGGACCCCACACTATAAATACCACCCAGTCGAATCGGAGGACTGTGATAGAGCAAAAAAAAAAAAAAAAAAAAAAAAAAAAATAATAATAATAATAATAATGAAGAAATCAACAATGGTGTGGGAGATTGAGAGGAAGAATCGAGCATGTTCTCGAATCTCGTTTTGTGTGTGTGTGTTTAATATATATATATATATATATATATATATATATATATATATATATATATATATATATATATATATATATATATATATCTTCACTGTTTTAGCGATTCATGCTATTGTGAGATTTTTATGAATAATAATAATAATAATAATAATAAATAATAATAATAATAATAATAATAATAATAATAATAATATTAATAATAATACTTGAACACAGTTGTCTTCATCGTAACATTTCAGATGATTCCAGGTACAGATGAAGATATTGAAAATAATAACAGCAACTATGAAATCATGCACACATTACAACAAATTAATTTTTTTGCGACTATCTGTCATCACATTTTTCTTCCCATAAGAGACTCACATCAGATAACATCTAAACAATCAACTGAAAACTAAAAAAATTTTAAAATTGACTACAAATTCCTACACTAATCTAGCCTCCTACGTGTCATATATACATTTACAGAGAGTCTATTTTCCGATCCATTTTTATACATGTACATAAATACATTAATAATAAATAAATAAATAAATAAATAAACAGGAGAAAGCGCTTGGTACAGACCTTCTGCCTGTCATTTTCCTGTGGTATTCACTTATACAATTAAGTCAACTGCATCTACTGTGATATTCTAAACATAAATGTAAACATACAATTATGCATATATATATATATATATATATAATAATTATAATATTATTAATATATATAGAGATATATATATATATATATATATATATATATATGAGAATACATTAAGACTCTCGCATCCATACAGTGATTATACAATGCACACGTGTATACATACAAAAACATACATGCACACGTGTATACATACAAAAGCATACATGCACACGGGCAAACGTCCGTCTGTCCGTAAGCCCTGTGCGCATACGCGCCACAACGCTACAACGAATATATAATGATCGTTCATTTTCCCACACTCCGGGAAATGCATTGCCTAAAATAGATCCTTCCCGTGCCGTGTGGGGAGATAAGTGCATATTGCATTAAAAGAAGAAAAATGCATTTCCCAATTTTTCGATTCTCACTTAATGGACGTTTTAGGATCCGATCTTTATGAACAAAGTGAGGATTATGAGTCTTTCACATTATCCCGCTTATCTCTTTGAAATATATACTATATATAGATGTGTATTTAGGGAGGGCGTTGTAAATTTAGTGAGATAAAGCCATTGTTTTAAAGGTGAAGGTGAACGCTCTGGGAAGGTTATCTTCGACATATATTTTTTTAAAAATTTAGCGAGTTTTAAAAAGTTGTGTGTGTGTGTGAGATAGAGAGAGAGAGAGAGAGAGAGAGAGGAGAGAGAGAGAGAGAGAGAGAGAGAGAGGAGAGAGAGAGACTTTATGGTATCCCCCTCAATAAACAGCATCAATAGTAATTGTGGTTTGTCGAGTTTATTTCCAGTATCTTATTCATTTTCATAAGTAAAGTTGGTTTTAATTAAACCAGCAGACACTAGAGACTGGATTTCTATTCTGAAGATCAGGTTCATCATATCTGGATTTACATTGTTGGGTTTATGTAGTCTGAGTAAAATCAGGTTTATCATGCCTGGGGTTATGTTGCTGAACTGACGTAATACTTTCAAAAATTAAAAAAAATCCGTGATAAACATAAGAGTATATATATATATATATATATATATATATATATATATATATTATATATATATATATACTATATATATATATATATATATATATATATATGGGTGAGTTAATGAAATAAAGTTTAGAACAGAAAAACCTCAATTGTAAATTTGTTGTCAAAAGAATAGTAAATGGTTTCCTCCTATCATTTCGTCTTTAACTGAGCTTAAATTTTGCTATATTAGATATATATATATATATATATATATTTATATATATATATATATATGTGTGTATATAATATAATAATATATACACTTAATTAAATACTAATACCTTCATTTTCAATAATGTATTAGGAAATGAGACTGTTTCTTACCATTAACAATAACGGACAGATACGGACCAAAATGAACAGAGGTATTAGATAGATGAGTCAGATGACAGAAGCAGTCCTCTCTCTCTCTCTCTCTCTCTCTGCTGACCAGGTAAAGGTTCCTATTTCTATGTAAATTATACACGGGCCAAGGTAATGGCTTAAGCACACACATAGTATGTGGAATTTAATGAAAAATCTACAAAGTCTGTTTATCTTAAGGACATGGTCCTATTATTCCCTATAAGTTTTTTTTTTTTCAGGGATGGGAGTTTGACCAGAAGGGAGCAGCCTACCTGTCTTGTAGTAAGCCTTTAGGGATGAAGTTGCTATCCCCTTACTTCGCGCCCCCTCACCGCCCTCCCCCACTCTCTCTCTCTCTCTCTCTCTCTCTCTCCCAAGCGGATGCTAGTACCCATTTACAGTCGAATGAAAACCTAGCAAACGAGACTCGACCAGTGTACCACTCAGTCATGATGATTTATCATGACTTAAATATCTAATCTCTTTACTCCTAAAAAAAAAAAAAAAAAAAAAAAAAAAAAACATACACACACAATATTCTTATTATAAAATATAACTCTCAACCAGTCTTATATACATAAGAGAAATTCCATCAACTCTACATACACGCATCCATCCAGTCATACTGA
>NC_087213.1:58196164-58198529 GCF_015104395.2 Macrobrachium nipponense | reverse complement strand
CAAACAAATATATAGAAAAATACATAAATAAATACACCATGAATAATTAAGCGAAAAAATAAATAAATAAGAATTAAACTTCTTATTCAAAATTCTGATTTTCCCAACGATATACAATAAGCAAATAAATAAATAAACAAATAAATAAATAAATAAACTCCATAATCAATCACTTTGATATTCACTATGATATACAATAAACAAACAAATAAGTTAATAAATGAACAAAAATAAATATTTTTTCAATCAATGATTTTCTACAATATAGAATAAATAATTAATTAATAAATGATTAAAGAAATAAATAAACAAATAAATAAGTAAATGAAAATACAAATAACTAGACAAACAAACAAAAAAGTAAATAAATAAAGAAATGATTAAAGAAATAAACAATTAAATAAACAAATAAAAATGCAAATAAACAAACAAACAAACAAAAAATAAGTAAACAAATAAATAAACTTATAAACAAATAAACTTTTCATTGAATCACTGTGATTTTCCCTTTCCGTCAAATGTTACCATCTCCCGGCTTTCAATTACATAGCGCGCACGCACGCACACATACACGCGCACACACACACACACAGCACACTCTGTCCTGGGAGATGAGGTAATTAAAACAGATCTTGCATGAAGCTTTGCAAGGCATTACCGGCCGCGAGCATGAAAAAAAGAAGGAAAAAAAAAACACCCAAGTCATCAGCATACCATTGATTATTAATGGCAGGGCCATTAACTGCACAGAGCCAATTTGCGAAGAGAGGCAATTTAGCCCTCACGATTAAGGTCATCCGTGAGACAATGAAGCGATGGGGCAGTGCCGTCCTATTCGGAGGATGCTCTCTCTCTCTCTCTCTCTCTCTCTCTCTCTCTCTCTCTCTCTCTCATTCTTCCCTCCCCTCCATCTGTCTCCCCTCTCTTCTCTCTCTCTCTCTCTCTCTCCTATCCCTTGCCCGAGGGCATCTTGGGGATCGTTATCGCAAGACTCTACAACCTTTACGCGACACAAGAGAGAGAAGAGAGAGAGAGAGAGAGACGAGAGAGAGAGAGAGAGATTTTCCACTAGGAGGTGAAGTTGGCACCAGCAGTCAGTGGGAAGAGCGGTCAGCAAAGGTTACATCGGTCAGCAAAGGTTACATTATTAGAATGACAACTCACTCCTGCCTGGGAAACTGAGCTACTCTGAGCGTGGTCTGCGCGTGGACGGGTGACAGACATGCAACGCCACATGCCTTCGGTATATAACACCCAATGCCTGTCTGTGCGAGGGTGAGGGAAAGGTTAAGGTGCTTACTACCTCATTCTTTTTGTAAGCAATGTGTTCGGAAATTCTATTATAAATCATGTAGTGAAACTTCAAAATAGTTTAGCTTGCTTTTGCATTTAGTACACCAAGCATTCAATATATCGTTCCATTAGCGCTACCTGTAATTGTGTCTATAAGATCCTATCCAACTTTCAAAAAAACTCTTCGATTCCTAGAATCTGACAAAAAAAAAAAAAAAAACGGCGACAAGGCGAATCTAGAGTTATAACACAAAAGACCATCGTATACTTGCTTAAGTGAAAAAAAAAAAAAAAAAAAAAAATCGTAATCAAGCTAAAAGAGCCACTGGTAGCTGCAGGAAGAAAAATCAAAATAAAATTGGTAAATAAAACAATCAAACTCCTCCTCCGTCAAACTAAGTAAAGCCATCTTAATAATAATAATAATAATAATAATAATAATAATAATAATAATAATAATGCAGAATAGTGTGCTCCTAGAAACAGCACACATAGAAGAAAAGTAATGGACTCCTAAGGAGGCAGGATGCAACCCTGAACCCCACAGCATGAATACCACCCAATCGAATTGGAGGACTGTGACAGAAAAAAAAATTCATTATAATATAATAATAATAATATATAATTTCAGGTGCTGAACCATTTTCCCCGAGACCTTCAACGTAACGAGAGTTTACAAGAGTGTGATATTAGCCTGAACACGGCTGCTTATTTGTATATTAGATTATGCAAAATGTAAACAAGAGCTGGATATGTTTATTTCATCAGCAATTTCAACACGTAACTCACTACTCTCCGCTTTTAGCTTTTTTATTTGTTTTATTTTCTTGCGAAAGCAAGGACAGCTGTGTTTGTTCGCCGAGAGATTAATTTCAGCGTTGGGCGAATGCTAGAGGAATATTTTTGTACGGATAGGAGCGATTTTTAAACACACGTTTTTTCCGTTATGATCTGAGTAAACTAAAGAAAACACAATCAGTTAAAGTCGAAGATAAAGTCATCATAAACAAAAAAATAATAAGAAGGCAAAGCATAATACAAATTTAACTCGTTTCTGACGAAATGATTGGGA
>NC_087213.1:58191164-58193664 GCF_015104395.2 Macrobrachium nipponense | reverse complement strand
GAATAAAATGAAGATATTTCCACAGAACAGAACCTACTGAAAAAAAAAAAAAAAACTCTCACCGGACAAAACATGATAAATATACTTCCACCGAACAAAACTTGAAGGGAAAAAGTTCCACAGAACACAACTTGTTCAACAAACTTCCAGAGAGATAAACTTCTACAGAATAGAAGCCCCTATGGATAAAAAAAAAAAAAAAAAAAAAAAAACGAACCAAGAAGAGAAAGTTATGTAGAAAATGCTGATTATTGCTTGACTAAGTAATTTCCAAAAACTGGTGTAATATTACAAACAGAAGTTTCAGCAATAAAATAATACAACATACCACTGACGGAGATATGAAGTTGGCCACAGATACCGAACCAATAAGAAGTCAAGACATTATGACTAGATGACTAGAAGTCAACTGGAATCAAACTTATTTTCAAGAAATCCTTGTGAAGTCAAGACTGAACCATACTGATGAGAAGTCAAACTTGTCCATGGACGTCAGTCACACCAAAGAAAAGTCAACAGTGTTATCAAGAAATGAGCACCATTTTCATTTAGTCAATCTTGTAAATATATAAACTCTATTGAATTATAAATCAACCTCTTTTGATAAGAAGTCACGCCCATGAATGAAGAGACAATCTTTTTGGATATGTCAACCTTTTGATGGAAAACCAAATTTGACGATAAGTCAATCTTATCCATGAGAAGTCAAACATACATGCAGAGGGTCAACCCTATTATTAACAAGTCAAACATAAATCTAATGGTCAGCCATCCGCAGCTATTCTACATCGACCCTTTTGATGATAAGACAAGCTTTCCAAATGAGATTAGAAAGTCGATCGGAAGATTTCAATCATCCATAACGTTGAAATGTAAATTCTCTCTCTCTCTCTCTCTCTCTCTCTCTCTCTCTCTCTATATATATTATATATATATATATATATATATATATATATATACATATGTATATATATATCATATATTATATTTTTTATATATATATATATGCATATAGTATATATATATAAAATATGTATATTATGATAAACGCCTCCAAAAAGAGGTCCATTGAGGACGAAGTTATTGGGCATTTTCTGAGATATACCATTTTCATTTTCCTATGTGGAATACATCGAGTTGCCCATATCTTCGTGCTTAAAAGAAAGATTACCGTACTGTGTATATATATATATATATATATATCATATTCATTATATATATAATATATATATATATATTTGTTTAATTTTCATTATACGTCGAATGCCTCACTTTTTTTTCATTGTACTATAGAGGAATCTCATGACACATGTGACACGGGTCAAGAGCCGTCGACAATAAATGTATGTACTGGATCTGTACGTGTTCCTGTTCCCATTCCCTTGTCTGCCTAATCATGTGTATATATGTATATATACACACATATATATATATATATATATATATATTATATTATATATATATATATATACAGAACTGGTAATCTTCTCAGGCACGAAGATATGGCACTCGATTGTATTCCACATAGGAAAATGAAAATGGTATATCTCAGAAAATGCCCAACAGCTTCGTCCTCCAATGGACCTCTTCTTGGAGCGTTTATTATTATTATTATATATATATAATATATATAATACTACATACTATATATATATATATATATATATATATATATATATATATATATATATATTAGATACATAACTAGCAGAAGCTAACGACATCCGCATCCGTGCTTATGCAACGATGGTTTTGACGGTGGTCGCGTCGGCAAATTTACAGCGCTGGACTGACCCGGTGATTCGGGGCCATCAAAGTAATGAAATTAATATTGAATACTTGCTCGACAGACGCTGTCTACACACACACATACGCACACACGCCCGCGCCCATCAGTGTTGCCACAAACTTAATAATCTAATGGAGAATCAATAACTATTCGAGCGACCGTTGTTACAAGGACGAGCCGAGCAAGGGTATGTAAATGCTATTTTATATATAATATATATAGATATATAGTAGTATATATATATATATATATATATATATATATATATATATTATATATATATATACATTACAATATATATATTAGAATATATATATACATACAATAAAATATATATATATTTATATATATATTATATAATTAATATATAATTTATATAAATATATATATATATATAAACAATATATATATATTAATATATAATAATATAAATATAAATTATATTATATTATATATATATACAAAACTGCAAATAAATGCAACATTTGTAATATAACTATAAAAACAACGATAGATTAATTACAGCAAAATGATTTATTATTACATTCATTACGGCAATGAATGAAACCACCACCATGTGAATTCAAGCGATAAAACCGAGTATCCTCTGATGGGAATAAAAAAAAAAAAAAAACTTTAGAACAATTATGCAAAATAACATCAAATATTGAGAAAAATATAATGAACTGTTTTTTAAAAACTATTTCACAA
>NC_087213.1:58158664-58186164 GCF_015104395.2 Macrobrachium nipponense | reverse complement strand
GCAACTATTGTAGCCCTTCGTGAGGCTATCGTAGCCTTTCGTGCAAATCTAGTAGTTTTCTTGCGAATATCTTAAAAGTCTCTCGTGCGAATATCAACCGACTCCAGTCAGTCTCCACAGAATTATCTCAATAAAAGATGCTATTTCCGTCTTCTTTCATCTCGGCCTGATCTCCTTGAAGCCGGGCCAAACTATTTGATCAAAGTCACTCCCCTCCTTCATTTATGGACTGCCGGGAAATTATTTAATCATTCTCAGTCAGCAGCTGACACAAATTGTTTGCTCTCCGTTCATCTCTCATCACCAAACAATTTTCGGAAACATTAACAATTGTTTCTCGTGTCAATAAATTCCTGCCATGAATTTATACATTCTTTCCGTTACTGGGGACCAACTCACATGATAGAAGCTAAAACTATGGACTTATGTAAAAATAATAATAAATAAAAAAACAAAACATGCCTTACTTTAACTTGCTAGTAATTTGGCGGTCATATTAATTGACTATATCTGTATCTGTATCAAAAGGTATGAATTAAAAATACATATTATACCAATAACAGCTAATTCAAATTTATATAATATTACCTTCGGTAATTCAGCCACATCGAGTTCAATCGTTATTACAGGTTCTGGCCAAAATCTGCGACCGATTTTACCGTTGTTTTCTTTCCATAATCATAAAATATAAGCAAGAAAAAAAAAATATAAAATACAGGAAGCAAAGATCTTCGTTCTGCCGTCGATGCCAATATACATTGTTGTGTTACGTTTGCACGATCTCTCGCAAATTTCTTCGACTGTATGTATACAGGTGTGAGTTAGTATATCTGTTTATATCTTTAAAAAATATTATGAACAAGAGCTTGCCATGTTATCCTGTTATCTTGTTATGTGGCTTACACGTTTTAGGTTATAGGATGGTGTCTCGCTTCCGATACTGAGATGGATAATCTCTCTCTCTCTCTCTCTCTCTCTCTCTCTCTCTCTCTCTCTCTCTCCTGTTTTCCAGGGAAGTAAATAAATGAATAAATAAATAAATTACATATATATATAATAATATATATATCTAGAGAAGAGAGAGAGAGAGAGATTAGTGAGAGAGAGCGAGAGAGAGAGAGAGAGGGAAGAGCAGGAAGCTGGTGGGTTTAGGGGGCATAACCTACCTAGTTATAAATTGGCTTACTGTCACCGATTAATTCCCGCAAAAACAAGAAAAGGAAAAAATATAATCGCCAGGTTCATTTCATTAAATAAACCAAATCACTTATTTAACTCCCAAATAAATGCGAATAATGATAGCTATTAACTTCAACAACATCATCATTATATAATAAAGCTCACAATTGTATAAATAAATATTAATATATATATATATATATATATATATATATATATATATATATTGTGAATTTCTTAGCATTGTCACCCATATTATTTTTTTTATTATTATTATTACTATTATTATTATTATTATTATTATTATTATTATTATTATTATTATTATTATTTACTATCAGTCAGGCTAACCTACGCACCTAATTACGATCCCACGACCATATAAGGCTCATTGATTTATTGCGTTATTCAACTGACGTCACATCATCAAACACTTAATATAAAGGAGGAGCATTAAGAGTTTGGTTAATGCTATACAATACACCTTAGCGGCCTGGTGCAAAGGGACAATGGATCATAATGAGACCTGCAAACAGGAATAGTAAGTCTGCATGGGGCCTGTACAGAATCCGGAATGATTGTTGTCTATGAGAGAGAGAGAGAGAGAGAGAGAGAGAGAGAGAGAGAGAGAGAGTTCAGGATATTAACTGACAGAAAATTTGAAGGCAGAATAACTATGTGAATATATAAGCCAATATTCACACATACATTACGTACATACACGTATAGATTGCATAAATACATACATATAAATATACATGACTACATACATAAACAGATTGCGTACATATATACATACAAATATACACGACAACCCAAGCCTTAATATAAAGCAAAAAATGAAAAATATATACTCCAAAACCATATGAAACAACATCCTTGAATAAATACATCCAATGCTAATAGAACGCAACCTCTTCAAAGGGACGAGAAACGAAAGACGAGACACCATCACTACTTTTTTGAAACGCCGCTGTCAGCGCCATCTATTGGCCTGATGAATTACACAAGGGGGGGAGGGACATCAAAAGGGACTTGAATCTCGCAATGCCGACTCTTCCTAGGTTTGTTAACAGCGCTCGGATCTTCAGTCGATTGAAAGTGGCTTCGAGATGATGCGTGGTGATTGCTGCAGCTGGCCTTCCTCTGCCGACTGAGCAGTTTCGATCACAACGATAAATGGTCTGGTGATACTCTCTCTCTCTCTCTCTCTCTCTCTCTCTCTCTCTCTCTCTCTCTCTCTCTCTCTCTCTGGCACATTATGATCTAAGTCTAAAATGCAATATGTTTTAAAAATCCGTCCCTCTCTCCGATACATTGATAAATTTCAGTTTTCATACCTATGCAGTATTTTTTTCTATACTCAATATGCAGTATTCTCTCTCTCTCTCTCTCTCTCTCTCTCTCTCTCTCTCTCTCTCTCTCTCTCCTACTTTATATATATATATATATATATAGATATATATATATATATATATATATATATATATATATATATATATTCTATATTTTCTATTTCTATATTCAGTATTCTCTCTCTCACACGATGTCTCCTCGTATGGAATAACAAGTCTTTGATACATCCTAACCTCCTTCTCTCTCTCTCTCTCTCTCTCTCTCTCTCTCTCTCTCTCTCACAGACAATGAAACCAGATATGGAAACCAGCTAAAAAATAAAATGCCCGAAAACAACGAACGCTAAATGGAAATGAACACCGACAATAAGTAAAAATAAAAACCGGCGTACTTTTTTAATTTTAATAAACTTTGTTACACATTCCATAAGGAAGACAATGGAAGACCTTTATTCATTGCATAAAATATATATATATATAATTATAATATTATTATATATATATATATGTATGTATATATAGATATGTGTGTGTGTCCGCGCAAATCAAAACAACAGCAGACCATTGTAAGTCACGGAATGTCCACGAGGGCTCAATAGAGGCCACCATCTTCCCTCAGGGGAGGCGAAGAGAGCGAGCCTTTCCGTTTCTGCCATCACGCCCACACGTCCACCGAACAGGCCCCCTTACCCTTTAACGACTCTCTACCACGCCCAGACGACTCCCAACGCGCCCATTGTTCCGTGGTTTGTGCTGGTCCCCCGGCTGGTATTGTGATCGTAATTGGTGTCGAGTTATCATGAGTTCTGCAAACGCGGGGTTCCATTACCCGATCTCAATGAGAGAGAGAGAGAGAGAGAGAGAGAGAGAGAGAGAGAGAGAGAGAGAGGGGGGGGGGTGAGGGTGTGGGGGGAGGTTGTAAAGCTTGTGAGGAATAAGGGAAAACATTATATAAATTCAGGAGACAGGAACAAACACACATATATGCACGTATATATATATATATATATATATATATATATATATATATATATATACTATACATATATATGTGTGTGTGTACGTGTTATGCATATGTACGAATATATATATATATATATATATATATATATATATATATACATATATATACACACACACACACATATATATATATATATATAATATATATATATATATATTATTATATATATATATATATATATATATATATCTATATATATATATACAAAATATATATTATATATATTATATATATATATTTATACATATATGTGGTATATATTATATATTATATATATGTATTATATATATATCATATGTATATATGTGTGTAATATATATATATATATATATATATATATATATATATATATATATATATAATATATATATATATATATATATATATATATATATATATATATGTTTTAATGCCAGTTGAAAAATAAAGATACACAACATGCAAAGAAATAAATACCAATTGACGAAACAAAAGGAAAAAAGAATGAAAGAGGACGAAAGAGTCGACGGTTCTCAATATCAAGAAAGACGAGGAAGTCACGAACTTCAATGATAAAACACTTAAAAGTTTAAGACCAATCAAAAACGCCACATTATCAGTCCATTCATTAGCTTAACCCTAAGTGTAAATCTGCAAATAACTTAGCAAGGCTATACAATAATTCTTCATCTCCTTACCTGGAAACCTCTCCATAATTTATTACCATTTTTATTTATTTATTTATTTATTTACTTATTTATTTATTTATTTTTCAATTTACCTTCGTTTTCTAATTACTGGTCTCATCCTTCTGTATTCCTTATCATATTCTGTAATAACTTTCAAATGAACGCCATATTCTATGGAAGCTTGATTTTGAAACTAATGGCCACTGTAGGGATGTTCCATAAAAATAGAGTTCATTTTCTAAATAATAATAATAATAATAATAATAATAATAATAATAATTAATAATAATGAATAATAATAATAATAATCTAATAATTAAAAACCTTATATAACCGCGACGTTGTCAGAACAAATAAATAAATTTTTAAAAATCCCACATTCTCATTCTTATTCCATTTACGAATAAAGGCGAAAATTATTTACTGACAAGTGGTTTCCCCAGCAGAGTTCTGTACCTAAATTGCTTTGTTGTTTCAAAGCGACGTCCAGGTGAACTTCTCACTGGTTTAAGATATCGTTATGAAAAAATAAAAAATATAAATATATACATACATACATATATTCTTTTATTTCAATTGTTTACAATTTATATTAGCGATTTTGCTTTAGAATAATACTCAAAATAGCAATTGCTAAATTTGATATGAAGTGTTAACCATGTTAATTACATGTTAAAATCATCGGTTGAAAAATAAGTATATCCCGAAATTTGACTGCATAAAAATCACTTTATACAAAAGGAATATTGTAATAAAAAAACTTCATACAATAAAGGGTTACAAAAAAAAAGACGACACACAAACAATGAACAACTGAAAAGACCAAGAGAATGTGAAATTAACATTAGAGAGAGAGAGAGAGAGAGAGAGAGAGAGAGAGAGAGAGAGAGAGAGAGAGAGAGAGAGAGAGGTTGAACCAAAGACATAAAATCAACTGAACGAAGAATTCTCGAAAGTTTTCCTTTTCCAAAAAGAGCAAAATGGCGTCGTCCTCAAAGTCCTTTCTTCCTGCAGAGACTAAAGAGATTTTCGACCTTTCGAATCCCACTTTCCTTCTTCTTCTTTTTCTTCTTCCTTTCGCAGTCACTTACCGAGACGGACTTCTGCTGCCCAATTTTGGAGACATTATGTAGATGGCTCAAGTTTCTTGGCCTGATTATCCAATCTAAGGCGTTGTAAGGGGCATTTACCCGAATTAAAGATACCCGACCGACACGAAACTTTCTGTTATCTTGACGGATAATAAACGGGGACAGCAGCAACAGCCTTGGCTAAAATCACACAAACACAGGGCGAACATTTGCATAAACAATTTGTGTCCGTTTTGTGCGCTCATGCGGAACAATGGGCCGTTGTTACATTTTCTTTTGTGACTTACGGAGCGTTCAACAGCGGCCCTTCAATCGCTTATAGTTTCAATTAATCTTTTTTTTTATTCTGTATCAAAAAATAAATTGATTTAAAAAATACATTCAAGGTCATGACGTAAGGAAATCTTCAGTCACAATGTTGCGATTATAGTTTCAATTATTTTTTTATTCCACATAAAAAAAATTGAATTAGAAAATAAATTCGAGGACATGACCTACTTAAATATTTTTACATAAAAAAAAGTTAATTAGAAAATAAATTCGAGGACATGACCTACGTAAATATTTTTGCATAAAAAAATAAACTGAATTAAAAAATAAATTCGAGGTCATGACCTAAGTAAATATTCAATTGAAATGTTACGATTATACTTTCAATTAATTTTTTTTATTCTGCATCAAAATATAAATTAAATAAAAAAATAAATATAATTAAAAAATAAATTCAGGTCATGATGTAAGCAAATCTTCAGACAGAACGTTACGATCATAGTTTCAATAAAAATGTCTTTATTCTACATCAAAATATAAATTGAATTAAAAAATAAATTCGAGGTCATGACCTAAGTAAATATTTCTCCATCAAAAAATAATTTAATTAAGAATAAATTCGAGGTCACGACCTTAGTAAATATTTCTACATCAAAAAACAAATTGAATTGCAAAATAAATTCGAGGTCATGACCTAAGTAAATATTTCTACATCAAAAAATGAATTGAATTAAAAAATAAATTCGAGGTCATGACCTAAGTAAATATTCAATTGAAATGTTACGATTATATTTTCAATAAAAAAATTTTCTTCCACATCAAAAAAATAAATTGAATTAAAAATAAATACGAGATCATGACCTAAGTAAATATTTCTACATAAAAAAATAAATTGAATTAGAAAATAAATTCGAGGACATTACCTACGTAAATATTTTTGCATCAAAAATAAATTGAATTAAAAAATAAATTCGAGGTCATGACCTAAGTAAATATTCAATTGGAATGTTACGATTATAGTTTATTTTATTTACTCTATATCAAAAAATAAATGGAATTGAAAATAATAAATTGAAGGGGATCTCTCCTAAATAGTGACCTGCCCCCCCCCCCCCCCCAACAAAGTTCGGGGTCGTTAATCTAGGACTAATATTTCTTGGGGATTCATTATCTTTATGACATTTACAGTCTTTTGTTTATGTCATTAAAACCCTCGGGGGGAGGGGGGGGGGGGGGACTATTTAGGAAAGATCTATTGTAAGTCATAACTTACTTAAATACAGCAATAAACCACAGTAATTCTTGATTAGCATTCTTTGGCCATATATACACTTCAAACTAATTAAAACGTCGAGGTCTGTATGAAATGAAATGAAAAGAATCTTAACTCATTGACAAAGTATTAAAAGAACTGGAAAGCTCCCCTTTGATCATTACGAAGGAAAAAGGCAAAGGTTAATTGACGTGACTTCATTAAAATGCTCCATTAATGGCATTAAATCAGTTGGTACGACGGTGCACTTAAGAGTGTATCTTATTTCTCGTCGATTGGATCTCAAACGTCAAGACGATATTGAGTTTAAATTATTTACAAAATAAACTGTGGCAATATCATCGTTTTTAGTTCTGAGTATCGTCACCATCACCGCTTCCTTCCCGTTATCACCATCATCGGTTGTTATTAGCAAAATCATCCTTATCACCATAACGCCTTCGTCACTATACAGCGATCATCAACAACTTCACAATTTGCTTACCTTTGTCAAAATCATCGTTCTAGGAATATCATTTCCACAAAAACACGTCATTGTCACTTCTACCATTATCATCATTATTATCATCGTTATCACTGTCACTACAATTGTTTTCGTACCGCTACCATGATACTCCTTTCACTATCACTACATCACTATCCATTCTGCGGCAACCTCTTAGTATTCCTTTGCTGAATATAATTTTCTTACTAATTTCTAAAAACGTTTTCCAGTCCTTTATATAAATCATCTCGCCTCTATGTCATATTCCAACTGCAAATAAGCCTTTTTTTGTCATTTATTTTGAGTCTTCTATTGTCATTTAATGTCCGGCTTCTCCTGTCATTTAAAGTATCCTAGGTTATTCATCTACAATGAATTTCGAGTCGAGTGATACATACTCCATTATAAATTTTCATTTTTTGATTTTTCAATGTCAACGGTAAAATCGTTTCTCATCTATGAATAATTCTAAAACTTAAAAATCACACCAAGAAGCAAGATGACACTTCTTCCCTATAGGATTACAGCCATTACAGTATTTTTTTTTCTTTTTTTTTTTTTGCATTTTCAAATAATTCAATAATTCTCTGTTAATCCATATTGTTTACTTTACCCATTCCAATTTAACCCTTCGACAAATAGCTCCCGTTGAGGAACCTTTCTCAACATGAATACAAAATACAAAATTTAGTTTTCCTCCTCTCATTCCTTACCATCATTTATTCCTATCGTCTAGTCGCCCTCGCAGTCGGCCAATCTTCATCAAGAACCCCCGCCCCCTCTCCCCTTTTCAACTCGCCCTCCCAGAGAAAGATTCCCCCAAAACAAATTTGTCTTTCTTCTCTGGCTCGTTTCCGACGGCTTCTCCAATCATTTAATAAGTCTCACAACCAAGACAGAATCTCCTAACAATTAGTTCCTATACCCGTTACCCCCCGCCCTTCCCCTCCCCCTCCCAAACCAATAGAGGCAACACAAATTTGTCTTTCTTCTTTCCCGGTCTCACTTCAGACACCTTGCCGTTCTGACAAGCTGCTCTAAGCTGCTCACGACAATATCCACTTGGTGGAAGGACATTGCCAGTTCTAGGTGAACTTAATCTCCGTGATGCGATTGCTCTTTCTCTTCCGTTCACAAACGAGGTAATAATTGTTGGCAATTATTGAAGAACTGGCGTATCCTATTCTTAGCTTTCTGCGAAATAAAACAATTAAGTATATCTTAGTTTGACCAGACCACTGAGCTGATTAACAGCTCTCTCCCAGGGCTGGCCCGAAGGACTAGATGCTATTTGTACGTGGCTAGGAACCAATTGGTTACTTAGCAACGGGACCTGCAGCTTATTGTGGGATCCGAACCACATCGAGAAATTAATTGCTATCATCAGAAATAAATCCTCTGGTTCTGCGTTGGCAGAGCGGGGAATCGAACCCGGACCCTGAGATCACTAGTCGAGTATGTAACCGAAGCATCCAACGAGGAACTTGAAGAAAACCCTTCTGCACTTTTTACTGTCCGCCCTCAGATGTTTGAAAACTACTAAGGCTAGAGGGCTGCAAATTGATACGTTGAACGTCCAACCTCCAGTCATCAAACATACCAAATTGCAGCCCTCTAGCTGTAGTAGTTTTGATTTTATTTAAGGTTAAATTTAGCCATGATCGTGCAGCTTGAAAACAACACAGGCCACCACCCCACCATGCCGTGGCTGAGTTTCACGGGATGCGGCTGAGTTTCATGGGCCGTGGCTGGGAGTTTCATACAGCATTATAAGCCGTACAAAAACTATTCTTTACTTGTTTTCTAAGTTTCCGAGTTTTTCCAGCCAAAGTGTCTCCGTTTTTTTATACTCTTTAAAGGATCAGAATGTTAGCTGTCTGTGTTGCCAGATTTTTAGACAATTTCCACAAAAGCTGAGCTAGTTAGATGTGAATGATGAAAATTTTTGAAGCCTATTTTCTCAGAATGAGGAAAAAATATCTTACGCCACTTCGTCAAACTGGGGACGAATTATAGATGCATTTGCGTTTCCTAAAAGGGGGTATCCCCTTCCCGAAAAAGCTGATATTTCGCATCGAACGCTAATTATGCCCAAAAGGAAGCGATGACGATGTAAATTTTTTAAACCAAATGAGGTAAAGAGTAAAAGGGGGAGATTTCATAAACAAGCAAAAACGTAAGCTTGCATCTATAAACCAGTTAAAAAAAGAAAAAAAAAATGACCAAATACCGCACTAATAAATCTAAAAATACTTCCGTTCGCTGGAGGATATAACCTTTTACTTTCCTCTCGCCTCTCTCAGGCAATATTGCAGGTGACATGTTCACAGATATATTGATCACACCTTCAGGAGTTGTCCCCCTTCCAGTATTGCCCCAAAAGTATTGGAAATAAGTCTTGGGAGGCTATGAAAGTCCGTACCGCTGTTGCAGACACGTTGCAAATCGTCGTCCGAAACTTACCACCACCACCAGGTAAGTAAGACGGCAAATATGTTCATATACTTGTCGACAGCCTTTGTGATGATTAGGGAGAAAGGTGTCTTCTTATCTTTCCTTATTTATTCTTTTTCTGACGAGGACCAACCTTCGTATCGTAAATTACGACTCTGACTGCAGATAAAACTGACTGACAGATAATTATTTATTATTTCTGGTGAGGACGACCCTTCGTATCGTAAATTACGACGCTGACTGCAGATGAAGTAGATTAAAAAATAATTACTTATTTTTTTTCTGGTGTGGACGACCCTCCATACCGTAAATTACGACCCTGACTGCAGATGAAACTGACTGACAAACAATTTTTTTTTCTCGTAAATTACGACACTGCCTGCAGATGAAACTGACTGACAAACAATTATTTATTATTTTCTGTTGAGGACGACCCTTCGTATCGTAAAATTACGACACCGACTATAGATAAAAATGACTGACAAATAATTATTTATTATTTTTGGTGAGGACGACCGTTCGTATCGTAAATTACGACACTGACTGAAGATAAAACTGATTAACAAACGCACTATGCAACTAACCCGCCTTGTGAATTACTCACAAACACCGTAAAATTGTGACTTTTTTAATATTTAACTTTCTTTGTAATTGTCCAAAATTAATTCGTGAAGGTGAAAATGGTGACATTTGGAGTCACTTGTCAAAATAAGAAAAGATTGTAAATTCGTGAATTTTCATTTGTTTGAAATAGTCCAACTTTAATTTTTGTAAATGAAAATAACGACAACATTTTTCATCGTCATCTCTTTTGGAGTCGTCTGTCAGAACATCGAAAAGTCACTTTTCGAGTCAAATGTCT
Organism: Macrobrachium nipponense; assembly: GCF_015104395.2. NCBI lineage: Eukaryota > Metazoa > Arthropoda > Malacostraca > Decapoda > Palaemonidae > Macrobrachium > Macrobrachium nipponense. Next base: position 58,175,504 of record NC_087213.1, on the reverse strand, counting down.
TTGGAGTTCGTCAAAAATTCTTTTAACACTTTAATCGTGACATTTCAAAGATATTTCCACAGGAAACCTTTTCTTTAGTAACTCAAAGAATACTCTTAATAAACAATATTTTTCACGCTTTTCTTCCACGAGTCAATGAAAACCTTTTCATATATTTTTTTTCTCTTCCAGTAATCGTGTCTCATATTCTATTCTCCTCCTGCCACAAAAATGACATCACTCGATATTCATCAAGCTGAAGAGTTAGCACTGGAATTGCAGAGCCCTCATTCAATGCATGACGCCATCCGACAAAACATACGAGGGGAGGAGGAGGAGGAGGAGGGAGGGGGACACATTTCATCCTCTGGGTCCGATTCATTCTCATGCTAACCCCTAAAGGTCAGGGTTATTACAAATTGGATTCAAAACAGGATTAATACAAATTGAATTCAAAACAGGATTAATACAAATTGGATTCAAAACAGGATTAATACAAATTGGATCCAAAACAGGATTAATACAAATTGGATTCAAAACAGGATTAATACAAATTGAATTCAAAACAGGAATAATACAAATTGGAATCAAAACAGGATTAATACAAATTGGATTCAAAACAGGATTAATACAAATTGGATTCAAAACAGGATTAATACAAATTGGAATCAAAACAGGAAGGGTTAATACACATTGGATTCAAAACATAATACAAATTGGATTCAAAACAGGATTAATACAAATTGGAATCAAAACAGGGTTAATACACATTGGATTCAAAACAGGATTAATATAAATTGGAATCAAAACAGGGTTAATACAAACTGGATTCAAAGCAGGGTTAATACAAATTGGATTCAAAACTGTAAGCGTTAAAGCGGTATTTATCCCAATTAAAAATCATGTTTAAAGATAAAAAAATGAAATAAATAAATAAAATAAAACCGAAGGGTTCCCAAGAAAGACCCCTGGATACGCCAGCGGTTATTTGATAAAAAATAAACTTTACATGGAAACAGGATTGTTACAGCACTTGAAATTTAATAAAATTTTCTACATCTTGATCCTGCCTACAGACAAATGATTACCAGCGCATAAGTGGCGTGGTCGGTATGGTCTTGGCCTGCCCCCTCGATGGCCGTGAGTTCGATTCTCGGGCATTCCACTGAGGTGTGAGAAATATGTATTTCTGGTGATAGAAGTTCACTCTCGACTTGGTTCGGAAGTCACGTATAGCCGTTGGTCCCGTTGCTGAATAACCACTGGTTTCATGCAACGTAAAAACACCATACAAACAAATGAACAAACAAAGACAAATGATTATCCTTATTTTTCTTATAATGAAACCGGAATATAAAGCTAGAATGAATTAATATAAATTACCTATCACTATATTTAACCCCTCAAAAAAAAAAAAAAAAAAAAAAAAAAAAAAAAAAAAAAAAAAAAAAAAAAAAAAAAAAAGAGCCATGCGCTCGATGTAATTCATGATATTCTCAAGAAAGAATTCCACGCCGTTACGCATACGTATATCATTGCAAGAAATATAAGATTATTGAATAAAAGCAGGATAACGCCACTCGATGAGGGCTAATGCTTAAAGAACGCAGGCAATTTGTGTCAGCTAATGGAGGTAATGACGGGATTTATCAAATGACCGCTGGCGTACCTCAAGGGTCTCGACTGGGAACCCTTCGGTTTTTCTTTTCATGTTTGAACATGATTTTTCATAAGCTGACCACATTGTGACCTCTGTTATTTGCCGATGATAATAATGGTCTATAATCGTCATACAGAAATGTAATAGATGCTTAGGAGAAAAAGTGCGTTGGGGTGATAGTTACAGAATAGCCGGTAGTGAAGTTTTTAATAGTGAAGTTTTTAATGTCTGCCACAGGTAGAGGATATTATAGCTTACCTTTCTCCATGATAAATACCGGAGGATGGTTTATATTATATATATATATATATATATATATATATATATATATATATATATATATATATATGTATATATATATATATGTGTATATATATATATATATGTATATATATATGTTTGTGTATATATATATATATCTATATATATATATATATATATATATATATATATATATATATATATATATATATATATATATAATACGTATGAAGTTATGAAGTTATTACAATCAACTTTGCTGATGTAATGACAGCTCAATGACTTGCATTTGTTAAATAATGGAAATTGTATTCTTAGACTATATATGGGGCTTTTAATCAACCGTATTCCGTAAATGTACTTTAACTTAAATTCTAGATCCAAGTTCAATTTTGTAAGGTTTACACACACTCACACACACACACGCATACCTTACAAAATTCAACTTTGTTCTCAAATTTAAGCTAAAGTGCATTTACGAAATACGGTTGATTAAAAGCCCCATATATAGTCTAAGAATACAATTTCCATTATTTAACATAAACAAGTCAGTGAGCTGGTCTTCACGTTAGCAAAGTTGATTGTAATAATTTCATACGTATTATTCTCAAATATAACATAACTATATACTGCTGGTCATACTCACGAAGTACTAGTAACATATAACTTTCGATGATAATATTCCGACATACAAACTACATAATAATAGTATGCTGTAACAACCGACATTAAATATGACATGAATTTACGTAACGTTACAGACCCGCTATTAATAACGATGCTGCTTCAAAAGTCACGTGTCACTTTTGCGAACCCTATTCAATGATTATAATTATTCATCAAACATCAAACACTGGCTGGCATCATCAGATCGATATCATGATGACCTCATTAAGCTCATAATGAGGAACGCAAACAACTAACCCGTGACTAAGCTGTGACAAACGCTGACCTGAAGCTTTCTTTGCGTGGAAATGAAAAAAAAAAGGCTCACAACTAATTATCTGAATTATCTGCTGTTATCAGGATAAAGGGACTGAATCCAAAGTGTCATATCTAGACAAAAAGGATGACATGTCAATTTCAGGATCTGTTTTGTTTTGACGCCAAAGGTGATGAATAAACGAAGTAATAATTGTGATGTCTTAAAATTTATGATTGATCAAAGTTGCTAGTTTAGATTATACCGTCGTCTCTCCATAAAACGTACGATTGTTTTTTCCTTATATGATCAAGGCTTAATGATTTCGAAGTAATATACATAAATATATCATATAAATACATTTTACTGTTTATGATTTATCAAAATTGGTAGTTTTGATTATACCGTCGTCCCTCCATAACGCTTACTATAGTTTATTCCTTATATAATCGAGGCTTAGTATATTTCCAAGTAATATACATAAGTATATCATATAAATACATTTTACTGTATTAAGACATAAGCAGATGCGTCTATTTCCTTTATTACGTAAAATAAATTACTATTCATATATCTATATATTACCTAAGATTAATATAATTTTTTTTATAAAAGACAAATTCACCAATAGTGGAAAAAGATCAGTTTAATCACACACGCATTTCCTTCAAAGATTAACTAGAATGAAAGCATGTGTAACACTATATGTAGGGATAATCTCCAATTTTATCCTATTTTTCTTTAAACCATATAGATATATAGATAGATATATAGATAGTTAGATAGGTAGGTGGATAGATAGATAGATAGATAGGTAGATAGATAAATAGATAGATAGATAGATAGATAAATGAGCAATATAAAGGCCCCTCTCTCCCCTTTCCCCAACCCCCCTTCCATTACATCGCTCGCGATTCCCCTTTGCAGCAATATATGCCAAACTGGCATCGATCTTTGAGCCAAAGACCAAAAGAGAATATAATTCAAGATTTGCTTGTCGGGGCATTGTATTGGCATCGCATCGATTTTTCCTTCCAATCCCCAGAGGGGATTATACGTTCATCCGGGGAGAGCCCCGGCTGTATTTACTTCTAATCCCCAGAGGAGAAGCTTGTCCTCCTCCTCTTCTTCCTCCTCGTACCCCTCACTCCCCTTTGGGGAATGACAGTGATCAATACGTGAATAATGGCTCGTCCCCGACTTGCAGAATCCTCGTCGGCTTCGAACAATAGGTTTTATCTTTTGTCTCCCGTTTTGGGTTTCCGTTTCTTCTTCTTCTTCCCTTTTTCTCTCTCTCTTTTTATTTCTGTTTTTTTTTTCTCTTCTTCTATTCGGGGATAATGGGATGTTTCACGTTATTTGTCGCGGAGCTTCTGAGAGACTATTGTTTACCGAAGACGAGTTTTGGGCTTCCTGTCGATCCTCGATGGGAGATCAGGAAACATAAACATTGCGATGAGTCTGTGAGGCTGCGGGGAAAGAGAGAGAGAGAGAGAGAGAGAGAGAGAGAGAGAGAGAGAGAGAGAGAGAGAGAGAGAACCATTACTTCATCTTCCTTCTAGAACAGAACTGAGGTACGGAATTAATCTAACCTTCAAGAATATGACTCAGAGAATATATCTTATCAGCATGAGAGAGAGAGAGAGAGAGGCAGAGAGAGGAGCAGAGAGAGAGAAGAGAGAAGAAATATCTTCATATGCCTTCTCGAATAATGTTACAAAATTGCTTCTTATCCGTTTAGGAATTATTTGACTTAGAGATGAAGAAAAACAAATAATTTTCCTCGACATTAGAGAGAGAGCAGATGTATAGGAGAGAGACGAGAGAGAGAGAAGAAGAGAGAAGAGAAGAGAGAGAGAGAGAGAGAACCATTACTTCATCTTCCTTCTAGAACAGAATGAGGTACGGGATTAATCTAACATTCAATAATATGACTTAGCGAATATATCTTACCAGCATGAGAGAGAGAGAGAGAGAAATATATCTCATATGCCTTCTCGAATAATGTACAAAATTATTCTATCCTTTAGGAATATGACTTAGAGAGAGAAATAAATTTTTCTCGACTTGAGAAGAGAGGAAGAGAGAGAGAGCGGAGAGAGAGAGAGATGAGAGAGAGAGAAGAGTTAACAATTACTTCATATTCCTTCTAGAACAGAATGAGAATGAGGTACGGAATTAATCTAACCTTCATGAATATGACTTAGAGAATATATCTTAGCATGAGAGAGAGAGAGAGAGAGAGAGAGAGAGAGAGGCCCCCATTAACCGTTTTGTCATTCCTTGGTCCTTCAGAACAGAAATTGAAAAGGTACGGAATTAATACCCTAATCTTTTCAAGAATAATGAACTTTAAAAGAAAAAAAAAAATTACCTTTTTTTTTTTCAAGATGAGAGAGACTGAGAATGATGAGAGAGAGACGATGAGAGAGGAGCGTTACGAAGCCCTCGCGGAAGAGATTGACGAGGAGGAGAGAGGAGAGAGAGAGAGAATATTTCATCCTCCTTTTAGAATAATGTACAGAATTATTTAATCGTTTTAAGAATATGACTTAGAGAGAGATAAGATACCACTCTTAAGAATATGACTTAGAGAGAGAAAATACCCTCTCAACATGGAGAGAGAGAGAGAGGAGAGAGAGAGAGAGAGAGAGAGAGAGAGAGAGACTGACAGAAATATTTCATATGCCTTTTCGAATAATGTACAAAATTATTCTATCCTTTGGGAATATGTCTTAGAGAGAAAATATTTTCTCGACATGAGAGAGGAGAGAGAGAATATTTCATCTTCATTTCCGCATAATGTACAGAATTATTCTATCCTTTTAAGAATATGACTTAGCGAGAGATAATTTCTTCTCAACATGAGAGAGAGAGAGAGAGAGAGAGAGAGAGAGAGAGAGAGAGAGAGAGAGAGAGAGAGAGAGAATATATTTCATCTTCGTTTTATAATACACTAAGAGAGAAAAATTCCATCCTCCAAGAATGTAAATTAGAGAAAGCTTCTCCTCTGCTTGAGAGAGAGAGAGAGAGAGAGAGAGAGAGAGAGAGAGAGAGAGAGAGAGAGAGAGAGAATTCCTTCCCTTTTAGAGCACGAATGAATTGGAATCTGAAAAGCGGAGGACTGCACTCGTCCATATCTGAAAAGGAGTTTCCACGACACAGACGGAACTGAAGATGAAGATGGAGACTCATGTATGAAAGCAGACAGCCGACCCTCTCTGGTTTTAACTTTTCCATGTTTCATTTACCATAATAAAAAAATAAAAAACAATGATAAATAAATAATTTTTTTCATAATGCATAACAAATAAAAATACGATGAAATTTTTTTTTTCATAAACCATAATAAATAAAATTACAATAAATAAATATGAATCAAGTTAAATAAAAATAAGATAAATAATTGTTTTCATAAACCATAATAAATAAAAATACAATAAATAAATATAAATCAAGTTAAATAAAAATAAAATAAATTTTTTTCATAAACCATGATAAATAAAAATACAATAAATCAATATAAATCAACATAAATAATAATACGATAAATAAAAATTTTTGTTTCATAAACCATAATAAATAAAAATACAATAAATAAATATAAATAAAGATAAATAAAAACACGATAAATGAATAAGTTTTTTCATAAACCAAATTAAATAAAAATACAATAATGAATAAATATAAATCAAGATAGCCTATCGTTAAATTTTAAAAGTACACGGGCGATATGATAGAATATAATTTAGTTTGAAAAATGATATGGAAATCGGAGAAAATATTGACAGATATAATGATAAATTATTTGCATATAAATGAGGAGGCTACGTCTTATGATACCGATTCAGAATGTTGCAAATTTCCGTTGATTCAAAATTTTGATTCAAAATTCTTGAAAAAATATATTTTTGATTCAAAATTTTTGAAAAAATTTATCTTTTATTCACAATTTTAAACATTTCGGTTGATTAAAAGACATTCTGTTAATTGAGAATTTAAAAGATTTCTGCTGATTAATAATTATACAGAATTTCTGTTCTGTTGTTTTGAAATAAAAAAAATTTCTGTTGTTTTAAAATTTAAAAAATTTTTGTTGAATAAAAATATATATTTCTCTTGATTAAATAAAAAAAATTGCTTCTCAAAATTTTCTTAGATATTGATAGATAAAATCATCTCCTTCATGTGACCTCTCTCTCTCTCTCTCTCCACTTCTTACAGAAAACTTAATAAAAGCAAACTATGTACACAACCACCCCAGGGGTAAGTGCAATAGTCAAATTCGCTCCACCTTGTTAGGGATCCCTAAGGGAAATTGTTGTGAGTGGCCTTGTGAGTAAGTGACAGGGTAAATTGAGGAAAAGTCAGAGAGAGAGAGAGAGAGAGAGAGAGAGAGAGCGAGTTACATAAGTAATGATTTAACATAAGCTGAAAAGGAAATTTTTTTACGCAGATAGATAAATGACGGATGGATAGATAAGATGAATATAGTAGAATAGTTCGGATATCACCATAGAGTTGTCAGGTGGCGTGTGTGTGTGTGTATACACACACACACACACACACATATATATATATATATATATATATATATATATATATATATATATATATATATATATATATGTGTGTGTGTGTGTGTGTGTGTGTGTGTATGTGTCTGTGTGTGTATGCCAGCTGCAAAACGACTCGATTAGTCTAAAGACATCAGTCACGCACCAGAGGATACAAAGAAATTGCAGATGGAAGTGTGGACTGTTTCCTAAGGATTTCCCAGGGGGAATATCCTTCACAGGAAGGGCTGTAGGAAGGATCTGCCGAAGGGTTTTCAAGGGAAGTGCGAACAGATGAAAAGAGGATGTCACCCAGGATGCAGAAGTATTTGGGCGGAATAAGGTGCTTATTTAGTGATGGTATAATAATGCTTCTCCTGATAATAAGAGAATGGTATTTACGCGTGCAGAATGAAGGTACGTAATGTCTGTAGGGTCGAGACTTTGCGTCTCAACCTTCTCATGTTATCTTTTTTATGGAATGGTACTCTAATAATAATAATAATAATAATAATAATAATAATAATAATAATAATAATAATAGAAACATGGTACAAGCACCAACCTGAGGGAGTGATAGAAAACGATCAGGCAAAGATCCTCTGGGACTATGGTATCAGGACAGATAGGGTGATACGTGCAAACAGACCAGACGTGACGTTGATTGACAAGTCAAGAAGAAAGTATCACTCACTGATGTCGCAATACCACGTGACACCAGAGTTGAAGAGAAAGAGATGAAAAAAATGGATAAGTATCAAGATCTGAAAATAGAAATAAGAAGGATATGGGATATGCCAGTGGAAATTGTACCCATAATCATAGGAGCACTAGGCACGATCCCAAGATCCCTGAAAAGGAATCTAGAAAAACCAGGACTCATGCAGAAGAGTGTGATCCTAGAAACGGAGACGCACATAGTAAGAAAAGTGATGGCTTCCTAAGGAGGCAGGATGCAACGGAACCCCACACTATAAATATCGCCCAGTCGAATTAGAGGACTGTGATAGAGCAAAAAAAAATAAATAAATAAATAAATAAAAATAAAATTTTTAATAATTATAAGACCAACCACAACGACAATAATGATATTGTATTTTTAGTGGGATGGTACTCTAGGAATAACTACTATAATATATCATAATAATAATAACAAAATAATAAAAACAACAAATTTTTTAATAAGTACAGGATCAACCTCGACGAAAATAATGATATTGCCTTTTTTTACAGGATGGTATTCTAGGAAAAATTACTTTCATAGTAATAAAAACGAAAAAATTATTAATAATTACAGAATCAACCACAACGACAATAATGATATTGTATTTTTAATGGGATGGCACTCTAGGAAAAATTACTATAAAAATAATAAAAACGACAAAATTATTAATGATTACAAGATCAACCACAGCAAAAATAATTATATAAGCAAAAAACCTATAATAATAATAATAATAATAATAATAATAATAATAATAATAATAATAATAATAATAATAATCTTATTTGCCTGATTACTGAGTATTGCAAAAGCATGTAGATATGAAACCAGTCCATGTTGTTTTTCCTCTTACTCGGAACAAAGACAAATAATAATAATAATAATAAAAAGTCAAGTCCTGACTTCCTGCAGGAGAAAAATTAATCCCCGACGTGACACTCAAGCGGATAGAAGGCTTGTCAAACACTTCACGCTTAAGATGTGAAAATTTAAAACCCACTTGTGTTTTCATGCTCGCGTAAGTGGTGCGTAAAGTAGGACAAGGGGTGATCCTCTCCAGTGCCGCCGATTTCTAAAATTCTGTTACACGAACTGACTTTTTTATTTCCCTGCTCACTCACGCACGCGCAAAAGCAAGCAGACACACATGCCCATATATAGTATATATACAAATGTATATGTATAAATATATTTGATTTTAAATCCCGAAGAAATTAACAAAAAAAGAAAAGAAAAAAAGTGATGATTATACAAACAAAGTTTCAGCCACTGGAGATGCTAAGTAGGTAATTAGCATTTCCAGTGTTTCAATTTTCCTTCGGCTGCTGTTCTAGATATATATATATATATATATACTATATATATATATACATACATATATATATCATGAAAGGAGTCCATAAAAACGCCCAAAATGAACAAATTAAATACTATATTTCAGAGACCAAACTGTCTCTCCCTACCTGAAGAGAGAGACCAGTTTGGTCTCTGGAATGGTCTCTGGAATATATCATTGATTGTCTACATTTTGACGATTTTATGAGCTTTCATTAGAAGGAATTCTGTTTTAAGAGAATATATTTCACAGTCATATATATATATATGTGTGTGTATGTATATATATATATATATATATATATATATATATATATATATATATACATATGAAATGTTTGTATAATAATAATATCAGCCAGATTCATACCCTCCTCTACCCTGACAAAAACGACCCACAAAAGTCAACTCTGTACTAGAACTGACACCATTCCTCGGTCAACATTAAAGAACAAAACAAATAAACAAACAAAAGACGAGCAACCTAAAAGGTAACAAAATGACATAAACGCAATCCTGACACAAGAAACAAGGGGGGCGTGATCTCGAACAAAGGTAATTCCGGGAACGAGAAAGTGTTGAGCACACTTTTCCCAGCGACACTTTCCCATTTCGAAAGCGGCTTCAACAGATGGGAATAATGAAAACTTGTACAATCCCTGCCATGGCTAAAGAACAATCTAATTTCTTTTAGGGAGGGAGGGAGGGAGGGGAGGGGGTGAGGGGAGGGGAGGGGGGGAGGGGGAGGGGGGAGGGGGGGGAGGGGAGGGGGGGGAGGGGGTGGGGGAGGGGGTTGGGGAAGGGGAAGGGGAGGGGAAGGGGGAAAAGCGGGGAATTTTAGGGAAGGGGAATAAGGGGAAGGAGAAGGGGTAGGGGAAGGGGAAAGGGGAGTGGATGGGGAAGGGGGATTTGGAGGTGTGGGGGACAAACATACGTGTATACATACACGTACAGTCACGATAAGCGTTGATGCAGATGTTACAAACTTTAACTCGAAGTAATTTTCATTCCAAGCTGGTCCTTGTGGAATTTGACATATAAACTTCATTATAATAAAAAAATATAAAAGTATAATGTAATGTATGAAACGTGGAAATACCTCTTCATTATACTCAATTTACTCCTGCCAGCCTAAAACCATGTAATGATAAATTCAGATGGGCAAAAAAAAAAAAAAAAAAAAAAAAAAAACAAAAAAAAAAAAAAAAAAAAATCCATTCCTGACGAATCAAATATATAGTTTATTCCGGGTCAAACCCCCCCCCCCCCTTCTCTCTCTCTCTCTATCTCTCTCTTCTCTCTCTCTCTCTCTCTCTCTCTCCCTTCGAACCTGAGCTAGAAAGAAAAATTGTCAGCGCCATTTCTTCAATCTTGAAATAACATTTCGAAAAAGTGTGTAGCAAAATTGCAAATCCAGGCTGTCATTCCCAGTAGCTAAGGAGTATATTAAAGACTTGAAAATATACGAAAATAGTATTACTGCTACGTCCTGAAAAAGTGGGCGCAGTTATATTATACTTAGTGAGTCCCTATAACCTTTCCGTTTCGAAGAGTCATGGTGGATTTAAAACATTAAAGTGCCTATGTTATTATGCTATCTTGTCTTCTATGTATTTTGTATTGCATGCCCTATTTTCATAAGGATATGACCAGAAATGCAGTAAATAATAATAATAATGATAATAATAATAATAATAATAATAATAATAATAATAATATTAATAATAATTTTTATTATTATTACATGCCACATTTTATTCGCATACGACCTGAGATGCAGTAAATAATAATAATAATAATAATAATAATAATAATAATAATAATAATATTCATAGAGAGGGATCCTCCAGGGCGACTCACTGTCCCCACTACTCTTCGTAGTAGCCATGATTCCCATGACAAAAGTACTACAGAAGATGGGCCGCGGGTACCAACTCAAGAAAAGAGGCAACAGGAATCAACCATCTGATGTTCATGGACGACCTCAAGCATATGGTAAGAGCATCAAGAAATAGATACCCTAATCCAGACTGTAAGGATTGTATCTGGGGACATCAGGATGGAGTTTGGAATAGAAAAATGCGCCTTAGTGAACATACAAAAAGGCAAAGTAACGAGCACTGAAGGGATACAGCTAGCAGATGGGAGCAACATCAAACACATAGATGAGAATGTATACAAATACCTGGGAATAATGGAAGGAGGGCATTTAAAACACCAAGAGATGAAGGACACGATCATGAAAGAATAAATGCAGACTCAAGGCGATACTCAAGTCAAAACTCAATGCCGGAAATATGATAAAAGCCATGAACACATGGGCAGTGCCAGTAATCAGATACAGCGCGGGAATAGTGGAATGGACGAAGGCAGAACTCCGCAGCATAGATCAGAAAACCAGGAAACATATGACAATACACAAAGCACTACACCCAAGAGCAAATACGGGCAGACTATACATAACATGAAAGGTAGGAGGGAGAGGACTACTAAGTATAGAGGACCGCGTCAACATCGATAACAGAGCACTGGGGCAATATCTGAAAACCAGTGAAGACGAGTGACTAAAGTGTGCATGGGAAAGACTAATAAAAGTAAACGAAGACCCATAAATATACAGAGACAGGAGAATGACAAACAGAACAGAGGACTGGCACAACAAACCAATGCACGGACGATACATGAGACAGACTAAAGAACTAGCCAGCGATGACACATGGCAATGGCTAAAGAGGGGAGAGCTAAAGAAGGAAACTGAAGGAATGATAACAGCGGCACAAGATCAGGCCCTAAGAACCAGATATGTTCAAAGAACGATAGACGGAAATAACATCTCTCCCATACGTAGGAAGTGCAATACGAAAAATGAAACCATAAACCACATAGCAAGCAAATGCCCAGCACTTGCACAGAACCAGTACAAAAAGAGGCACGATTCAGTGGCAAAAGCCCTCCACTGGAGCCTGTGCAAGAAACATCAGCTACCTTGCAGTAATAAGTGGTACGAGCACCAACCTGAGGGAGTGATAGAAAACGATCAGGCAAAGATCCTCTGGGACTATGGTATCAGAACGGATAGGGTGATATGTACAAATAGACCAGACGTGACGTTGATTGATAAAGTCAAGAAGAAAGTATCACTCATTGATGTCGCAATAGCATTGGACACCAGAGTTGAAGAGAATGAGAGGGAAAAAATGGATAAGTATCAAGAACTGAAAATAGAAATAAGAAGGATATGGGATATGCCAGTGAAAATTGTACCCATAATCATAGGAACACTAGGCACGATCCCCAGATCCCTAAAAAGGAATCTAGAAAAACTAGAGGCCGAAGTAGCTCCTGGACTCATGCAGAAGAGTTGATCCTAGAAACGGCGCACATAGTAAGAAAAGTGATGGACTCCTAAGGAGGCAGGATGCTACCCGGAACCCCACACAATAAATACCTCCCAGCCGAATTGGAGGACTGTGATAGAGCAAAATAATAATAAAATAATAATAATAATAATAATAATAATAATAATAATAATATGATTCAGTGGCAAAAGCCCTCCACTGGAGACTGTGCAAGAAACATCAGCTACCTTGCAGTAATAAGTGGTAAGAGCACCAACCTGAAGGAGTGATAGAAAACGATCAGGCAAAGGTCCCCTGGGACTGTGGTGTCAGAACAGATAGGGTGATACATGCAAATAGACCAGACGTGACGATTATCGACAAATCAAGAAGAAAGTATTATCACTCATTGATGTTGCAATAGCATGGGACACCAGAGTTGAAGAGAAAGAAAGGGAAAATATGGATAAGTATCAAGACCTGAAAATAGAAATAAAAAGGATATGGGATATGCCAGTGGAAATTGTACCCATAATCATAGGAACACTAGGCACGATCCCAAGATCCCTGAAAAGGAATCTAGAAAAAACTAGAGGCTGAAGTAGCTCCAGGACTCATGCAGAGAGTGTGATCCTAAAAAACGACGCACATAGTAAGAAAAGTGATGGACTCCTAAGGAGGCAGGATGCAACCCGGAACCCCACACTATAAATACCACCCAGTCGAATTGGAGGGCTGTGATAGAGCAAAAAAATATATGTATAATAATAATAATAATAATAATAATAATAATAATAATAATAATAATAATATGATTCAGTGGCAAAAGCCCTCCACTGGAGACTGTGCAAGAAACATCAGCTACCTTGCAGTAATAAGTGGTACGAGCACCAACCTGAAGGAGAGATAGAAAACGATCAGGCAAAGGTCCCTGGGACTATGGTATCAGAACAGATAGGGTGATACGTGTAAATAGACCAGACGTGAAGTTGATCGACCAAGTCAAGAAGAAAGTATCACTCATTGATGTCGCAATACCTTGGGACACCAGAGTTGAAGAGAAAGAGAGGGAAAAAATGGATAAGTGTCCAGACCTGAAAATAGAAATAAGAAGGATATGGGATATGCCAGTGGAAATTGTAACCATAATCATAGGAGCACTAGGCACGATCCCAAGATCCCTGAAAAGGAATCTAGAAAAACTAGACGCTGAAGTAGCTCCAGGACTCATGCAGAAGAGTGTGATCCTAGAAACGGCGCACATAGTAAGAAAAGTGATGGACTCCTGAGGAGGCAGGATGCAACCCGGAATATAAATACAACCCAGACGAATCGGAGGATTGTGATAGATAAAAAAGAAAAAAAAGATAATAATAATAATAATAATAATAATAATAATAATAATAATAATAATAATAATTATCATTATTATTATTATAATATTATTATTATAATTATTATTATTATTATTATTATTATTATTATTATTATTATTATTATTATTATTATTATTATTATTGCAGCAATCCAGACTTTCGGTTCCGATAGGTTATCTACAATTAAAAATTCCTACGCATTTCTAAGCACTTACAAATTAATGAATACAGGCAAAATATATCAAAGTATTCTGTACTCAATAACAGTCACCCACCCATCCACGTCCTAAACAGACCCAACGGTACTGAATCATTTCTTTACATAACATACATAAATACCGGTTCTCGTCACAACATACAACTCAAAAAAGCAGCACAAAAATATATGTGATACCACTATAAAAAAAAAAAAAAGTAAAAAAAAAATGTATAACGTAAATTATTAAAAAAAAAAAATAAATAAATAAATTTCATTCACCTACGCAACAGAAGGGGAAATGTAAAGTCTATAACCAATAAAATGGGAAAAAGGAGAGCCGGGACCACTTCCCATAAATTAATCAAACCTCGCACAAAACAGCAGTAATAACAAACCTACACCAATTCGTTTTTCCACGGAATTGGAAATCAGAGAGTCAATTTGGATAAAACATAACTCATTCGGCAAAGTTTAGAAAAAATAAAATGCGAACAAGGTGAGAGAGAGAGAGAGATGGGGGCCGGGGGGTTGGGGATGGGAGGAGGAGGAGGAGGAGGAGGAGAGGAGAGAGAGGAGGAGGAGGAGGGAGAGGAGGAGAGAGAGAGAGAGAGAGAGAGAGAGAGAGAGAGAGAGAAAGAGTTGTAGTTAAAGCTACAAAGAGAGGAAGAGATACAGTTAAAGTTACAAAGAGTGAGAGAGAGAGAGTGAGAGAGAGAGCACGTGAGTAAAGCTACAGAATATTCAGTGAAGGTAAAAAAAAAAAAAAAAAAAAAAAAAACAAAAAAAAAAAAAAAAAAGCTTTGAAAACAGGATGTATGAGGAGGAAGAGGCAAAGGAGGAGAGAGAGAGAGAGAGAGAGAGAGAGAGAGGTAAAAATAAAGCTTTGAAAAACAGAATGTTTGTTCTCATTCCAAACTTACGTTACGGCAATCCCGTAATGGAAATCAGAGTGAATATTCGTATTACTCTCCAGCAGAGCTTCCCAATAGACACAGAAATGGTCGCTACTATATTTTTCGCCTCTCTCTCTCTCTCTCTCTCTCTCTCTCTCTCTCTGTAGTACACGAATGGAAACGTATATGGAAGACTGACTCTCAGTCTACGTCTATGTGTATATTTCAGGCTCTCTCTCTCTCTCTCTCTCTCTCTCTCACTTCACAAAGTACACGTACACGAAGGGAAATGTATTTGGGAGGATGACTCTCACTTCATGTTTATGTATATATTTCATGTTCCCCCTCCCTCCCCATCTCTCTCTCTCTCTCTCTCTCTCTCTCTCTCTCTCTCTCTCTCATTTAGTACAGGAATAGAAATGTACTATTTGGGAGGCTACTGACTCTCAATGTGCGTCTATGTGCTTATTCCAAGCGACGTATGATGGAGATTTTCAAGATTATGCACAAGGCCGCACCTCTGAATAGTAATGAATGACGCACTTTTGAATAGTAATGAATGAAATGATGCGGCCAAGTGAATGAATGTATAATTTACTACCGGCGTCCAAAATTCTGTGTAAACGGAAAACCAATGTTTCTGCTTTTATAGTTCTAAATATTAATGTATAAAATCATTTGGCTGAATGCATCCAAAATTCTGAGTAAAACGAAAATCGATGTTTCTGATTTAGTCTAAAAGATAATGAATACAATTATTGGGCTAAATGCATGAATGCATAACTTTCTAACCGTAAATTTTTCTCAACCCTACATAAACAGAAACTTAGTTTTCGTTTTACACAGAATAAATTCTGTGTAAAACGAAAACTAAGTTTCTGTTTATGTAGGGTTGAGAAAAATTTACGTGCAATAATAAACAAAATATTGTAATCGATTTCCTTGGATCAACTGCAATAATCATATTGATACTTAACATTTCGGTTTCTTGGTCATCAAACCTATCTCATTAATTTTCAAGTCAAAATAAAAACTCACTTTTATGAGTTATTTTGGTCAGCTGATAAAAAACTAGCAGATACCACTATTTATTTTAATCGGTTATTACCATTTACTCTTGCTCGATAAATCTGAAGTTGAACATCTTGCTAACTTTTCTGTTCGAGTGATTATAACTAATCACCTTTCCACAAGTCTTACATTAAGTTTCAATGAACAACAAACCTATTTTCGACTAACTAACAAATTGTTCCTTTGGAAGTTAAAATTAAACACTCAGGTTACCTTATCATTAGATATTTCCATCACTATTTATTAATACCGTTCGATTTTATCATTGTTTTTCTTTATCACTATTTTCTCTTACAGTCTCATCCTATCTTTGATTTTCCTACATTCATCTTTTTTCAAGATCTGATTTCTACGTCTTTTCCACTACTATCTTCTTCTTGCCTTCTTATCTCTTCCATCATCCTATCTTTCTTTCTTCTACTTCTTGCCTTATCATCTCTTCCAACATCCTATCTTTCCTTCCTCCTTCTTTTTGCCTTATTATCTCTCCCAGCATCCTATCTTTTCTTCTTCTTCTTCTTTTTCT
>NC_087213.1:58146164-58153664 GCF_015104395.2 Macrobrachium nipponense | reverse complement strand
GTAGCCACGATTGCACTGAAATCAATATCTCGGAAGAGAGTTAATGTAGCCACGATTGATCTGAAATCAACATCTCGAAGGGATTTCATGTAGCCACGATTGCAGTGAAATCAACATCTCGAAGGGATTTCAAGCAGCCAAGATTGCAATGGAATCAACATCTCGAAAGGGATTTCACGTATCCACGATTGCACTGAAATCATCGTCTCGAAGGGATTTCATGTAGTCACGATTGCACTGAAGTTAACATCTCTAAAGGGATTTCATGTAGCCACGATTGCAGTGAAATCATCGTCTCGAAGGGATTTCACGTAGCCACGATTGCAGTGAAATCAGCTCCTAAAAGGGATTTCATGTAGCCACGATTGCAGTGAAATCAACATCTCGAAGGGATTTCATGTATCCACGATTGCAGTGAAATCAATGCAAGTGCCCAATTACAAAGTGGTCAGGTGGGCATGTTTAGTTACGTAAATAACTCTGGAATAAGCCTGACCAAACCAAATTGATTGACGATGAAAAACAAGTTTATCGAATAAATATATATGCGTCCAACCAATGACATTTCTATTATACCAAGGACAGTTGATAACATGAATAAAAGATAGTGCAAATGCCAACGAAGTAACATAGAAGATTAAATTCACACAAGATACTCCTATATATATATATATATATATATATATATATATATATATATATATATATTATATATATATATATAATATATATAATATAATATATATTATATATATATATATATATATATATATATATATATAGGAAAAAACAGCTATAATATATATGCTTAGAACAAAATACATACGAATCTAAAATATGCACATTAAAAAATTATACGATGAGATAAATAAGGCGCAGTAAAAATAAATATAGAAATAGGCACTAGAGTAGTAATAACTGCTTGGTCGTGTCAATGATAACTGCCGTGACAGTTATTTGACAAATAGTTCAAAACATTCAGATCAGTACAGTTAAAAGGTCTCTGAAACCATTTATTGACGAGAAAGAAGTTCAATAATTCGCTGCCGTGTCCATACAGAGAGAGAGAGAGAGAGAGAGAGACTCAACAAACGCTGATACTAAAATAGAATCGTCATAACAAGAATTAAATTGGCAACATATTCGTCAATCTGTGGTGTAGTAGCATTGAAATTTAAAAAAAAATCCAATTGCGAAAGTGCAAAAGGTACTACAGTGTAGACGTTAAAGTCGCCAATAACGATTTAACGATATGACGTCATCGTACATTTGTATGTATATATATAAACGCAAAAATAAAGAGAACGAAAATGACGTCCATTCCAAGAACACGCACGCAACAGTTAACGATTTTCAATGGCGACAAAACGAGATGAATGTAATTACGCGAATGACGAAGTCATGTTTCGAACATACACACATACATACATACATACACACACACGTACACGCATACACGAGAGCTCGCATACATACACACGCGCGAGTGTGATCACACACAGAATGACAAAGAAAGGTTTATATTGAAGGGTGTCAGTCAACGTAGAAAATATACCTTACAGAACTAAGAGAGGTTTATTTCTTACACACATATATACACACACACACATAATCACGTTCACACGCGTACAGTGAGAAAGGTGTTGAATTGAAGGGTGTAAGTCAACGGAGAAAATATACCTTACAGAACTAAGAGAGGTTTATTCTTTACATACCTGTATACATAAACACATACACACATACACAAAATACACACACATAATGACGTTCACACGCATGGTGAGGAAGGTGTTCAATTGAAGGGCGTAAGTCAACGTAGAAAATATACCTTATAGAACTAAGAGAGGTTTATTCTTTACACACTTGCATACACACACACACACACATACACTCACATACAAAGAGTGAGAAAGAAAGTTGTTGAATTTAAGGCTGTCGGACAATAAGGGAAATGCAGCTTCTAGAACTAACAGAGGTATAACTCTTTAGATTGTCACATCGGGGTGGAGTTTGTGGGGGAGAGGGGGGATGTGGGGAGGGGGGGGGTGGTAATATGAGGGAAGGAATTAAATATTATACCAGATTCAACAAGGCCCATCCATTAATATGTAACTTAGTTATTTTAAACAATAATAACCAACACTCAAATAATACAAATTGGTATGATGTACAAAACCACTATATTTTTTTTCCGTCTTGAAATTAAAACTGACTTTTCTAAAATTCTTCGAAAACCTATAACATTAATAATAATAATAATAAGAATAATAATAATAATAATAATAATAATAAATATAAAATAATAATAGTTACATTATTCTCAAAGAACACGCTTATCACTGGCAGACGGCAAAATAAATTAAATAAAAAAAAAAAAAAAAAATTCAGATCCCTTGAATTTAAAATGATCCGCACTCAACTTCAGTTTCTTAATGTTTCACCGTAAATAGTTATATATATATATATATATATATATATATATATATATATAATATATATATATAATAATATATATATATATATATATATAGTATATATATTTTTTTTTTTTTTTTTTTTTTTTATTTTTTTTTTTAGGCTGAATTCCATTGTTTTCATCTAAGCGGAACCAAGGGAGAGGTTGCTTTATCGGCTTAGCTAATAGCTTTCTCCGTTTATTTGTCTGGAAGAAGAATAACCGAGTGGGATCTTGGGAGGGTCGTATCGAATTCCTTTGGCAGACACGGCCCTAAGCTTTTCGGGATCAATTACGACTTGAAACGACCGTCATTGTTACCTCTGGAGAGCTTTGACGTCGCTTGTTGCAAGTGTATTGACGAACATTAAAGATTATTATTATTGATTATTCATTATTTATTAATCAGAAGACAAAAAGCTGGACAAACGGCAAAAATGGGTAAATTAAAATACTAATGTATATAGAAACAAAATGACAATGTAATATTATTATAAATTATATTATATATCTTAATAAATATATATATATATATATATATAGATATATTATATATAATATATAGGAAATCATTTATAAGTGGCTTTCCGACTTTTTTAATACTTAACTATGATAATATATATATATATATATATATATTTATATAGGATCATTTATAGTAGCTTCGACTTTTAACACTTAACGTAGATATTACTTCAAGTTAGACGATAAAGTAAGCAGGTGTTGCGTTTTAAAAATTCGATAATCTTTGTCAGTTCTTAGCAGAATGGTAAAAGGAGGGATTTGTATATATTATATATATATATATATATATATATATATAGATATATATATATATATGATCAATTAAAAAAATCGCTAAAGTACAAATCCCCTCCTTTTACCATTCTGCTAAGAACTGACAAAGATTATCGAATTTTTAAAACGCAACACTGCTTACTTTATCGTCTAACTTGAAGTAATATCATACGTTAAGTGTTAAAAGTCGAAGCTACTATAAATTGATCCTAAATAAAGCAACTGGTTTTGCCACGTTTTATCACTCCATACTCACAAATTTCTATTTCCTCCATTGCAAATCAACATAATCCCCATCTTGTAATCCGTCTCGACAACTTTAACTCCACCTCAGACATTGAGTCGAAGAAATATATATAAAATATATCTGGCATTCTCCCAACTGCAATCCTCAAACATTAATATTCAACGACATATGTCATCAAACATTACTATGACTTGACTTTTCATCGCTGAGAAATTATCGCCCTGAAGCACTCAATATAAAGATCAGCGAGAGAGATTTGTCATCCTACATTACGCATATTTCTTGGGTTTAGTACGAGTCGGAAATAATGGGTATTACTTTGTGTGCTTTCTTTATGGGTCCCTAAGTCCATCCACAATAACATTTATTTATTCATTTTTTATGCGAGGGTTCTCAGGTCATATTGTTACTTTGTGTGCCAAAGGAAGTGAATAGTTGGATTCTTATGGAGAAAGTAGGACAAATGACAGAGATGAGAGGGTCATGCGTTTGTTGTGGGGTAGAAGTGAAAGGTTATGGGATAGAAGTAAGACATTTCGAAGTAAATGGAAAGAGCTGTACGTGTATACATAGACAGAATAGAGTGGTAGTATAAAAAGTGATAAGGATGTTTAATATAGAATATAAGTTGTTGAACACTATTCAAAATTTTTACGCTGGAAGTGAAGCACGCGTTGAAATATGTGTACCGGAGAGTGACTTGTTTGGTGTAGAAGTGGAACCGAGGCAAAAATAGGGTGCACCTCCATAGCTAATTTCAATACCTTGTCTTTATGGATGAAGTGATATGACAAGTAAGATAAAGGAAGCTAAATGTAAGTGCAAAGTAGTGAGATAAGGAAATGGACCATGAATGGAGTATAAAGCGTCTCTGATTTCAGATAATGAAGAGAAACAGCTGAAGCTTGAGAAAGAGTTTGAAAGTGTTTGCAAGAGCAAAGGTTGAGAGCTCAATATGAGCAAGAGTCAAGTTATCAGTTGAAGTGGAAAACACAGGAGACAGAGTAATGAACATTAAACTGAATGGTGCAAGAAAAGAAGTTCTTGTTTCATATTTGCATAATTGGAATTATTATAAGGGATAATGGGAGTATGAGCGAAGAGATGAGTTACATTATAGGTCAGACCAAGGAGGTACCCTGGGAGGAGACTTTCTGGAAGGTGAGGATGATGGCAAGAGTTTTTGAGCCAACTCTCCTTTGTGGAAATGAGGTGTGAATGTTGAATACAACTGGAAGAAAGCGAAAAGTAAAAGGAATTATTTGAGCACTATATGTGGCCAAAGACGAATAGAAAGGATGAGAAACGTGGAAATACGTAGAAGGAATGGTAAAACAAAAATCAGCTTAGGTGAAATAATGGACCAGAATGTTTTGAGAAGCTTCGTATAGAAAGAATGGAAGAACGACGATAAAATACTAAGAAGAAGGAGGAGAGGAAGTCTTAGGAATACTGGACAGGTAAAGGTAAGGAAAGAAGAGGCCTAATTATCCAGGAAGAAAGCTAGTGTAAGCTGATGTTGTGGAGGTTTTATGCATAGGAGGTTCATCCACGAGAGGCAACAGCATAATGATATATATATTATATATAATCTATTATAATAATATATATAATAAAATAATTTAATATAATATTATTATATTCTATATATATATAATATATAATAATATATATTAATAGATATATATTTAATATAATTTTATATATGTATATTATATTTAATATTAATATAATATTCTATATATATATATATATATTATATATCTATAATATAATATATATATATTATATATAATATATATATGTGTGTGTGTGTGTGTACATATGTATGTGTGTGTCAGTAATGAGTATTTATCTATTGCACATTCATTTATAGGACCGTTTAAGAGCAGCCCCACAAAACCAATAAATGCATGCAAGCAAATTACTCAGTGCTGAAAACAAACACGGCATACAAGAACACAAACACTGCCTCAATGAGCCCACGCCTTTGACAAAAGCAAATAACCACAAGCACCTTCATTCCATCGCGCAAAACCTCGACGCTCCAAAGCTAATTTCAATGCAGTGAATCAAATTGCAAAGTCTGCCGAACAGAAGGTCAAAAGAAAACGGCTACATAAAATTGACAAAAAATTAACGCGGCAATATTTCAAACCGTTTCTTCTCGTGACATCACAACAGTGTTTGTCGTAGGTAGAGTTGACATTATAAGATCGGGTCCCGAAAGTACAAAGCTTCTGTGCGATCGATAGACATGGGACAAATGCGAGTACAAATGCGAACGCCAAACGCCACCTTTTGTCGGAACGGAATTTGTAAATAAAAGCATTGTGGGGAAATGCGCTCGTGCCTTGAGGACTGTCAGAGAGCATTGAAGTCAAATCGATGTTAAGAGAATTCCGTTGCCATTACGAAGTGTGGAATTGCCAGTGTATAACGAAAATCGATGAATAAACAAAGGGCAGAGCAAAACAACAACAATAAAAAAAATATAGCTTGCCTAGTCATATCCGGGAATTGTTTATGTATTAACCGAGGTCAACACATCCTGGAGTAATCTTTAGTTTCGATTCGCCTCTGTGTTGCCCAGACCGACAGGCGTTTATTAAAGTGACTTGAGACGGAGAACATTCCACTTCTATTATGGAATGGAATGCGATCATTTTCCTCCTTTCGACTCTCAACTTTTAACTTTCAACTTTCCAAACTCTGGACTTGATTCCAGTCTCTCCAAGTTGCTTTTCTGTTCTTAGCCATTTAAAACTGGGCAAAGTTTTAAATTCTAAAGAAAACTAATAGAGAAATGTTAGCTCTTTGATGAAAGGACAGAAATAAAAAAAAATATAAAGTGAAGAAAATAGATTAACGCAGGACAATTTGTTCTTATTTCAAGACCTGCTTATTTATTTTCTTCAGCTTAACTCTTTCAGTACTGTCTAAAGTAAAAGTGTCCAAGGCATTATTTGCGAACAATTTCAAGCTTCCTTTGATATATTAAGCTTGATAATAATAACAAATAAGCATCAAAGACGCTGTATAGAGATTCAAGCTTCTTCTTCCAATGTCCAGCTTGTCACTTCTAATGCTGTTAGAATTATCAAATGCAATGAAATTTTGTAGGGAGATTTAACCTTTTCCTATTAGTTTTTTTTTTTTTTTTTTATTTTTTTACAAAAGCCAATAAGACGTGATAGTGAAAGCTTCTTAAGGTTCAATGTGTACAGATGTGATCAAATTGTCCTTTCTATTTAAACTCAAGACAAGTGGACGTGGATATCGAATACTGATGTCTATTTCGAGTAAAAAAAAAAATTTTTAAAAAGCGGAGTCTTTCGATTTTGATATCGATCTCCAAGAATTAACGCAACTCATACTCTTACATTATCCGAAATCACTAAGATCTTGAAAACCAGTAGACAAAAAAACATCCGAGGAAAATGGCAAGTTTGTAAAGAGGTTTAGCATTAACGAGTCTCAAAGCCTGAATTTAACGACGATTTCTGACGAAGATACGAAATACAAACTAATTACAAAGTAATATTACACTCCAAATAAAATAAAAACTGATAAATGATTCAGATGTGAATACCGCACATATATTGTAAGTTACACTGACAACCCAATAACTGGAGTCAGAATAATAAGGACGCATTTATTCGCTAAATTAAAAGACAGTAAAAAAGTACAATCCGCAAACGCACTGTAAATTGCACAGACAACTCAAAATATAACCAAGACGCATTTCTTCGCTAAATCAAAATATTTAGTAAAAAAGTAAAATCATCATATGCACTGCAAATTACACAGACAACTCAATAAATAACAAAGACTCATTTATTCGCTAAATTAAAACTGCATAAAAAAGGAAATGATTCACCCGCTGCCCCACAATTATAAACCAATACAAGACGTTATCTACCTGTTGCTCCGTCCTACTTCATTATGCGTTGACAGTGGTCTACGAATTTCGTGGCCAACCTCGGAATTAAAATCTTAT
>NC_087213.1:58098664-58141164 GCF_015104395.2 Macrobrachium nipponense | reverse complement strand
AATATGCAGAAAATGTGTTGCTCACGTCACAATTTTATATCAGTGTGGTGAATGTGTATACACACCCCTACGTATAAAAATGCATAACTGAAACTATATGTTATATAACAAGAGCTATTATTAGAAACAACTAAAATATCTTACAGGGGCAGAAGAAAATTCTTTTTTACTAATAATGTTATCAAAAGCATGGCAAATTAATAATACCTAAGGTTACACTTACTTAAGAAAACAAAAACTATTTTAGGAAAGCGTTTTAACTCGTCGACAAGATGCGTGCACATGCAACTCTTGGCGGTGCTTTTGGCCTGCACGAGTACACGCAAGCAGACGAACGTATGTAAACACACACAGACACACGAACCGAACGAAAATCGATGAAATACCTATATCAACTTCACAAGGAAGACGATGAGAGAGAGAAACCCTAAAAGTGGGGGCCTTCGATTGAACGCAAAGTGGGAGTCTTCGATTGAGCGCAAAGTGGGCACCTTCGATTGGGTGGTACAAATATGTCTTTCTCGGGAACCATCGATTAACGCAATTAATCGTTGCCTGGGAACCTGTTCGGACAGCCCAGCGCCTAGCCCAGCCCAGCCCACGGCCCAGCCCAGCCCAGCCCACGGCCCAGCCCAGCCCACGGCCCAGCCCAGCCCAGCCCAGCCCGCCCAGAACCCAGCACGGCCCGGCCCAGCCCATCCCAGCCAGTCCCAGCCCCCCGGCCTGGCCAGCCAGGCCCGGCCCAGCCCGGCCCAGCCCAGCCCAAAGGCCCACCCCGCCCAGACAAAGCCCGGCCCAGCCCAAGCCCAGCCCAGCCCAGCCCAGCCCGGCCGCCCACCCTGCCCAGCCCAGCCCAGCCCAGCCCAGCCCGCCGGCCCAGCCCAGCCCAGCCCAGCCCAGCCCAGCTCAGCCCGGCCCTGCCCTGCCCAGCCCAGCCTGGCCCAGCCCAGCCCAGCCAGCCCAGCCCAGCCCAGCCCAGCCCAGCCCGCCCGCCCAGCCCGGCCCGGCCCACCCTAGCCCAGCCAGGCCCGGCCCGGCCCGGCCCGGCCCGGCCAGCCCGGCCCAGCCCAGACCTGCGTCGCTGTGACTGGACATCAGAAACAATGTTACAGGGTTTCTCATATCCCAGACCTCATTACGATAGGATGGAAGCAAGAAATGAACTAGATAATGGTTGAGGAGGAGGAGGAGGAATGATGGACAGGGGAAATTCGGAGGAAGTTTGAGGGAGGAGGATGGAGGAGGTGGAGGTAGGAGATGTATCCCTCTCGTGAAGGAGGAAAAAGGATGAGGGAAGGAGGAAAAAGGATGAGGGAAGTAGGAAAAGCTGAGGCAATGAGCATTCTCTCATCCTCAAGTTATTGCGAGTAAAGGGAATAATCTTCCAGTTTGCGGTAAAAGGTTATTTAACAAAAACAATTAAATGGTTATATATAATCTCCGTAGGTAATTAGTATTACAATACAAAATATTTAACTTTTTGATATTCCATATGAGAGAGAGAGAGAGAGAGAGAGAGAGAGAGAGAGAGAGAGAGAGAGAGGAGAGGGGGAAAGGGAGAGAGAGAGAGAGAGAGAGAGAGAGAGAGAGTCTTCCGGTATTTTTGCTCGTATCTAAGAACATACTGAGGGAGAGAGTAATTTCCGTGGATTTGCTGACATGTCAAGAAACGTGGCGAGAGAGAGAGAGAGAGAGAGAGAGAGAGAGACTTCTGTATCTTTGCTGATGTGCAAAACCATACTGAGGGAAACAGTAATTTCCGTGAATTGCTGAACTTTCCCGAAATGTGACGATTCCGAGAAGAGCGATGAACGGAGAGAGAGAGAGAGAGATGAGAGGAAGGATAGAGGAGAGAGAGAGAGAGAGAGGCCCAGAAAAGAGGGTCAACCATTAATGCACTTATGAAAATGATCGATGACAGCAAAGGAGTTAATGACCGCAATTGTGTTCTAGCATGCATTATACCACCTACATACGTCATTCATTATCGGAACACCATCACAAATGAACGATAATGAGCGCCGATGACCACTGCGATAATGATCATGACGAAGCGTGAGGTGGTGATAGTGAGGTGATAGTGAAGATGGTGAAGTCAGATCAAGGCGGCAGGAATGGTGGTGTTAAAGTATGGTTGATGGTGATACATGTTCCAGAAATATAGAGGCTTCCTGGAACTTCGTATCATAATGGTGAACTTGCGCCGTAATTTGCGTAATGATGATAAACTCTAATAATGGCATGCTGAGACTACTGGAAGTTGCGGAATTTATGATGATAATGATGATGATGATGATGATGGTAATAGCTTTTATAGCTTACCTAATCTAAAACGCAAGTAAGCTTTTTCGTCTAGGTCTGTATAATGTATGTATGTAAGTATGTATGTATGTATGTATGTATGTACAGATAGTGAAGATAATACTGATGATAAACTTCAGCTAACCTAATCTAATAGCTCAAGAGAGCTTTTTCATCTAGGTCTGTACAGTTTATGTATTATGTATATATGTATATATGACTTAAGCTTTTCACTTGTATGACTTCTCCTACAGAACTATTGGAGCAATTTCAACTAAACTTGCCACAAAGTTTGGACAAGGGAGGGGTGGGGGGACGACAACGTATAACCCCTCCCAAGGGAACATGAAAACAAAAACAGCGCATACCAAAACTCCACAATTATATAAATAAATTATATTTAAATATATAAATAAATTATAATATTTTGAAAGATAAAAAACAGCGTTTATGACTGAAACACTGAAGAGGAAGTTGTTCAGAAATCTGTTTTTATCTTTTGACAAATATTGGAATTTATATAATTGTGTATTTTTGAAAACAATGCAAATTTTAAAGCAATAAAAACAGTGTTATAAATACCATCATAAACTTTAATGTCCAAAACCCTACAGTGATCATTCACTGAAATTGAAATAAAAAAGGAATATTTTCCAAATTTTTAAAGATATTACTGACTATATTATATATTGTGAATTCCACAGAAATAAAAACAATGTTAGAAAGATCTTAACAAACATGAATGCCTATCAGGCTCTCCAATCTATAATTTATAACGGAGGAATTTCTTTATACAACATTTTCGCTTACTCGGGGAGTATGCCTGCAAACTATTTCGTTGTTGTTGTTGTTGTCGTCATTGCTGTTGTTGTTCTTGTTGAGGGGTTTAGGAAAGCCCTAAGTAAAAGCCTATAATTGTTGTTGTTGTTGTTGTTGTTGTCCTTGCTGTTGTTTTTCTTGTTGGGGGGTAGGAAACCCCTATGAAAAAGCCTATAAAGGTCAGATGAGTTAAAGATATAAGAATTTTAGAATAATATATTTATGATTTACCTATTTGAATAAAAATGTAAATGTAATTTTCGTTGGGGAAACAACGCTCTACTTGACCATAGATTTTAGCAACTGTCCCGAGTAAGCTGGGGGTCGGATAACGCCTTGTTTCACGACACTGAATTTCTCGGCAATAGAAACAATGTTCAATGTTATCAAGAGCTTGAGTAACGTTAACGCCCATAACGCTACCGTGACAATTCACTGAGAGGAAAATAAAATAAAAGCTTAATATTTTCCAAATCCTTTGAGACAAATTGTGTATCCAGTGTGGTTCCTCCACCTTCTCTCTTTTCTTTACAGAGACTTCGAGGAATCTTTGGGATTATTTATGGCTGTATTGGAGGCAGCAATCTAATGCATCTCCAGGACTTCCTTTTTTTTCCTTTTTTTTTACTCTTTTATTGTCTTGTCTTTTTTATCCCTTTGTCCAATCGCGTAGTATTAGGAGAGAAAAGGCGATTCTTTTCTTACGTATTTACTAATTAATGTTATGTAACCTAGGGCAACAAATACGTAATTTAGTTTGTTTTTATTACTTTATTTGTGATTTCCAACTTTATATTTTTTGTCTAGTAGAATAAAAAAAGTCATCTTAGTTACCCATATAAATCATTCATACACAATTATATATATATACACATTTTATCCCTTTACATTTTATCCTTGTGTATGTGCTTCGTGATATACCCTTTAATCTTTAAACCCCCATTCAATATTTTCCTCTTACTTTCTAATTCCTCTTCATTATATCTCTCCTCTCCTTTGAAAGATAATAAAGTTATCATTTTTAGATTTCTGTCAAATTCATCATATTACAGAATGCGTGATAAAAAGAAGTATAATCAGATTATCATATATATTACGCGCGTTTTGATACATGTTGAGAATTGCGATGCGTATAATTTAAGTAATTTCAGTAACGATTACATACACACACATTATATATATATATATATATATATATATATATATATATTATATATATTATATTATATATATATATATATTTATACGAAAAGACGAAAGTGAATAATCATATTAAAGCTGGCTCAATGAGAAAATTCTACAAATACCTCAATAACTATATGGAAATAACAAAAATAATAGTCAAGAACATCAACAAGAATGGTCTGTACATTTAATATATTTTGTTCTGTCTTTTATTATCAACTGATCTCTTCATTCTGTCTTCCGATTACCTTCTGTTTACTTGTTCCTAACGAACACCATATTCTTTGGAAGCTTGAAATTCAAGTCAGTGGCCCCTTTGGTGGGCTTATTCCGTATGAACAGATTTATCTTCTGAATAATAATAATAATAATAATAATAATAATAATAATAATAATAATAATAATAATAATAATAATAATATATGGGTAGTAGACCCTCTTTCAAACAATGAGTGTTGATTGTTATTGCATTATCAGCTGCTTTCAGTTTACGAGAATATATGTAGTTTTCTCTATTTGCTAGTAACTTATTTTTCAGGGTAATAATAATAATTAATAATAATAATAACAATATAATAATAAATCTAATATAATAATAATAATAATAATAATAATAATAATATAATAATGGTAATATGTTTTCTTAATTGTTGCTTCAACTGGTGAGCAATAATCAGAAAACCATGATTAGAAAAATAAAGCCTCTATCAAAATAATGCAGCTGATGCAGTAATAATCTTCAATAAAACATGTTTAAAAGAGGGTTTACTTCCAGAATAATAATAATAATAATAATAATAATAATAATAATAATAATAATAATAATGAGAAGAAGAAGAAGAAGAAGAAGAGAAGAAGAAGAAGAGGAGGAGGAGGAGGAGGAGGAGGAGGAGGCATCAACAACCATAATACAAAAACTGAAACTAAAGTCACGTAAAAAAAATATAATCAAAAAACCGATTCCAGTGACGTCATACCTCCAAACATCACAATGTACATGAGGGTCAATAACCGCCCCCCCCCCGCCCACCAACTCCCCCACCCCCGCCGATACGCGTGATTCAATTATAGATAATTAATATAATCTACATATCGGTATTCATGACTCATGAGAAAACACTGCCTTTGCATGCCTACATACATTTGCCCAACTGCCATGAGACCTTCGTCAACGCAACTTGTCAAGAAAAATCAGAACTTGTAATTACTTAATGATCGTGACTGGAGAAAAGTGTGTAATGCGTGCCTGAGATTTTTCAACCTCTTGGTGGGAATTAGATATTATTGGGAATTTATTGGGAATCACATAATACCAAAAACAATATGTATATTTTTTTTATTTTTGTAATTGAGCGAATACAGCCACCGTAATTTAGATATAGACTGTTTCAGACATCCTCTCTCTCTTCTCTCTCTCTCTCTCTCTCTCTCTCTCTCTCTACTCTCTCTCTCTCTCTCCCTTTTGGCCGAACTTTGATCTTGTGGCCCAAGTTCATTTAATTCGTAAATTATATTTACAGATATTTCTATGGCAACATATATTAAGCGGCCATATTTTCTTTTGGATCCTCTGTCTGTCACCGGGTGACCATATACATATATATATATATATATATATATATATATATATATATTATATATATATATAGATATATAAGCGAATACCACGGGAAATAATAGTCAGGAATCCAAGCGCTTTCGTCTTTATTCAGACATCGTCAAGGAGCTACTAGTAGCTCCTTGACGATGTCTGAATAAAGACGAAAGCGCTTGGATTCCTGACTATTATTTCCCGTGGTATTCGCTTATATATGAAGTCACGTGCATCTACTGTGATTTTTTAAGCATATATATATATATATATATATATATATATATAGATATAGATATATATATATATATATATATATATATATCTATATCTATATATATATATATATATATATAATATATATATATATATATATATATATATATATATAAAGTCACCGAAACTAAAAGCTCATTTTCGATGTGAATAATTCTTCCGAATATTTCTTGATAACAAAAAGAACACAATAAGAAAATCGTCATAATAGAAGTAAAATAAATATTATTACAACAACACTCCTTTAAAATAACAAATAACATAATTCATTGGTCTTCGGAGAACAGAGCGAGGGGTAAGCGGAGGTCCCATAGGAACTCTATAGGAGTTGAAACACCCAAATCTACTTGGATGAGAACTATGAGAGGGGAGGTTGGTGGAGGTGAGTGGAGATTTGAGAAAGTAAAAGCACTGGAAAGAAACAAAATCCCGCTGGAGCCAATCATGATGATGATGATGATGGCGACGATAATGATGAAATAGGAACAGACAAAATAGGAAAATGACTGCCCATCCAGTGATCAGATTCGATAAGAATTAATGTATCTCTTCATGAAGCAAAATCATCGCGAAAATCACTCTCCCAAACTCCCACTTCTCTCTCTCTCTTTCAATGGAAATTTTAATTAGATTTCCATACAAATACACAGGCGAAATGTATATCATACACAAATGAATAACCCCAGCGCGCCCGCCAGCCGCTCCCCAACCCCCCCACCCCGCCAAAAAAAAAAATACATAAAAAAAATATGCTCGCTGATGGAATACCCCGATAGGCCTACGTAATAGGCTGTATATGTTACATCAGCTGTGTTGTAAGCGAAATGGAAGTTTGCCACTATAATAACGTATTCATCAATATTGACAGACTAGCGAATCCTGCAAATATATTTCGAATTAACATACCAGTTCACCGAATTTGCAATAAATCGCTCGCGTTGAATACGAAATATGGAATGGCTGTGAAGGTCCAAATCCTTAACAATATTTCTGTTTTGGGGAGAGGGGAGTTTGGGGGGCGGGCGGGTAGTCCACCCACCTATACAACCTCCCTTCCCCTCCCCAACCATACCCACCCCTTACTCCTCATATGACTATACACCCATATATACATATCTATATTTTTTTCTGTTTTAGGGAGAGCAGTTGGGAGAGGGGGGAGTCCACCCAGCCATACACCATCCCTTCCCCTCCCCCACCATACCCACACTTTTCTCCCCATATAACCATACACCCATATATATATATATATATATATATAAATATATATATATATATATATAGATATATATATATATAGATATATATATATATAGATATATATATATATATATATACCTATATTTTCGATAAATGCAAGCAATGAATGAGTAACGATGATTCACAGTGCCTGGCCTGGAGAGAGAGAGAGAGAGAGAGAGAGAGAGAGAGAGAGAGAGAGAGAGAGAGCCTCCCAGTGACTCGTACTTATCAGTCTCTTTATCTCATACATTTTTATTTAAAAAAAAATAGCAAAATTTCCACTTAACGTTTTAATCTTGACCACGAGAGAGAGAGAGAGAGAGAGAGAGGAGAGAGAGAGACGAGAGAGAGAGTACCTTATTAAAAGAATAAAGAACCAACGACACAGTTATGGAATGCATGGAGAAAGAGGAGGGGTTGGGGGGAAGGACCCCAAGAAAGAAGTAGACGGCTGGGGGGCGGGGGAGGGGGCCAGAATTATGGATCAATAACGCAAATGACCCCCTGTCCTGAAACGCCATTATCTTGGCACTAATAAACCAAACTGTCATTAATAACCACAAACGTGCCATCCAGAAGGCATAACCATTATGATTATAACTCGCATAGTAACATCACCCCCCCCCCCCCACCCCGGGCCAGAGACAACCCCCAAATGTTATGTAAGAGAAAATGATGATGATGATGATCATTGAGCACTCAAGTTTATATTTTCCCTTTCTGTGTATTCTATTTATAATTTCTTAATCAAGGACTGCTATTTTTATCCTTGGTCTTTTATACATATATACAATCTGAAAAGGTACCGAAAATTACTTTCTCTGTTTCGACTATATCAAAGATTTATTATTATTATTATTATTATTATTATTATTATTATTTTATTATTTTATTATTTATTATTATTATTATTATACATAAATGCAATCTGAAAATGTACAGAAAAGGACTTTTTCTGTTTTTTCGATTATATCCAAGATTATTATTATTATTATTATTATTATTATTATTATTATTATTATTATTATTATTATTATTATTATTATATTATTCAAAAGATAAAGCGGGGCCACTGACTTGAAACTCGAGCTTCTAAAGAATATGTTGTTCATTTCAAAGAAGTTCGAAAAGAAAATATAAAATACGGAAAGATAAGTCAGTTATTAGAAAATAAAAGAAGATGAAATAATCCGGAGCTATGAAATAAATAGATACATAAACTAGTAGAACAAAGATATAAGAGACAATATACCAGTAAGTAGACTAACAGATTATCAAAAACAATTCGGAAACATTTAAAAACGAATGAAATAAAGACAAAATACTGAAAATAATGAAAATCAAATTGCGATTGATGCAAGAATTTACACTAAAGAATATATATATTTAATATATTTATATATATATATATATATATATATATATATATATAATATATATATATATATATATATTATATATGATATAAATATAAAATACTGCTCGTCACTACATCATCCCACTGCACAATATACAGCTGTATCATTAACAAAAAGCCAACATCAGCTGCATCTATAAATGTTTATAAGATACACAAATAAAAGTTCTGAATTGAAGCGTAGGAAATAAATTTCCTCGGGTAACAGCTAAGTCGATAGGATAGTGTGTGTGTGTGTGTGTGTATATAGTATATATATATATATATATATATATATATATATATGTATATATACTATATATATAATAATTTTTACCAGTCATATATATATATATATATATATGCATATATATATATATAAATAATAAGTACAGTAATATATAGTCATATATATATATATATATATATATATATATATATATATGTATATATATGCATTTTATTATCTTCCAACAGTCAATCAGTAGCATAAGGTTACAAAAAGAGACCTCCCCTCAAATAAAACCAACTGCACAAAAAAAAAAAAAAAAAAAAAAAAAAAAAAAAAAAAAAAAAAAACACGAAACTGAACCAGGCCTCCAAAATCAACTGAGTTGAAAGATTGAAAAGGATATAGAGACTACGAGAATGGTTCCCCCAGAAAACACGAAGATCAACCTACCCCCCTACAACCTACCACGGACTCCCCTCCACCCCCCAACAACAAGATCGATGGCATGGTTTGCATAATTCAAGACTTGACAATACGATCGACCTTGCGAGCTTGATGACGTCGATCTCAACTTAGAGAGAGAGAGAGAGAGAGAGAGAGAGAGAGAGAGCGGAGTCACGCTGATAAGGACACTGATAGTGGGAATAAAATGCTGTCAATTAAGAGCGCTGGATTGATAACCTTCTGAGCGAAATCTTTCCGAGTTAGCTTTGTAGGTCAAACTGCACTACTGAGTGTGAGTCTGATTGGCTGACGCTGAAAGCAGTAGTATCGTCTGATAATTTTAATTACTTCGGCTTTTTTTATTAGCAGTTTCCTAATCATTTACAGAGAGAGAGAGAGAGAGAGAGAGAGAGAGAGAGAGAGAGAGAGAATGACAAAACGGCGTTTAACAATAAATACAATAAAAACACCAGCAAAGACAATATCAGCATCAATCACGACCCCACGACAGATTTTTTTAATCCCTTCCATGACGGTAACAAATGATTGTAATTTTCGAACATAAAAATGATGGATCGTGTCAACAGGTACAATACACCTGACCTAGAAAATATATTGTGCAATAATTATTACGATCTGTGAAGCATTATTTCAAACGCAACACGAGATTCATTGATATACCGCAACGGCAAAAAGGCATCCGGAAATATAAAGTGAGTAAAAGTGACGTCATGGTTATTCATACGAATATAAGATACGTCATCGTTTTCATCAATGAAAAAAGAAACATTAAAATCTATTATAAATGATGCGTACACAAGGCACGGTTGCAGCCCTCGAATAAATCTATGAATGAAGTAAAAGGAAAATATATGACGTCACCGACCGTCAGCAGTAGTAAAAGCCATGAAGAACTATCATAAATGGTGTGTGGTTGAAAGAATGACTTAAATTATGGATGGAAGGATGTATGATATTTAGGGCTAAAGCCCAGGCACTGGGACCGAGAAGGCCACTCAGCGCCTTAAATTATGAAACTAAAAGATTTAAATTATGACATTCTTCTGTTACAAAATTCATGAAACTGAAGAAAGTCAGAAAATCACGGAGGAAAGCGTATTTTCTGCTTATTATCCCAAAAATAATTTTAACATCCTCACGATGTCAAAGAATGTGGCGAGAAAACTAGGTTGAATATACAAGTACAAGGTCATTTCGGAATCCGATTACTTACTCTTTCATCTTGAGAGAGAGAGAGAGAGAGAGAGAGAGAGAGAGAGAGAGAGAGAGAGAGAGAGAGAGAGAGAATGTTAATTTCGTCTACTTAAGAATTAAGCATCTCATTAAAAAAATATTCATAATAAGTTATTTGTGGTAAAACTTCGGCTGATGGAAGAGATGTGAGAGAGAGAGAGAGAGAGAGAGAGAGAGAGAGAGAGAGAGAGAGAGAGAGAGAGAGAGAGAGTTAGTTTCGTCTACTTCAGAATTAAGCATCTCATTAAAAATCATTCATAAAAAGGTATTTGTGGTAAAACTTCGGCTGATTGAATATCATATTCTTCCACGAGAGAGAGAGAGAGAGAGAGAGAGAGAGAGAGAGAGAGAGAGAGAGTTTCGTCTACTTGAGTACTAAGCATCCCATTAAAAATCATTCATAAAAAGGTATTTGCGGTATAACTCCGGCTGATTGAATATCATATTCTTTAACGAGAGAGAGAGAGAGAGAGAGAGAGAGAGAGAGAGAGAGAGAGAGAGATGCAACACCTATAGATACAACGCCGTAAACATCGCATGTCGGGATTCGTGACCCTTCCCTTTCAAGAAGAAATCGAGTCAATCATCATTTTGCGATTCTCCTCTGTCACCGCGTCATTCCCTCCCTTTCTGTGCCCCTTTATGGCTGATACGAAACATTCCCCTTGTCAAAACATATCTCTCTCTCTCTCTCTCTCTCTCTCTCTCTCTCTCTCTCTCTCTCTCTTTCTGTGTGCGTCACATATAAACATCTCTTCGGCCGTATCGTTATGCTCATCTGCTAATAAACTTCTATCCTTGATATGTCCCCTCTCTCTCTCTCTCTCTCTCTCTCTCTCTCTCTCTCTGGTCTCTTGCTCCTCTTTTCCTCCACCTACTACTTTTTTTCCCATCTATCTATCTCTGCTATCTGGTCCACCATTTACCTTCTCTATTCTGGCGGACTTTATCTGATCGTTTGTCATCTCTCGCCTGTCATTCTTCCTCCTCCTCCTCCTCCCTTAAACATTACGTCTCTGTGTTATCGGATTCTTCAGCACTGCATTCCTCTGACCATTCGGTCTTTCGGTCAGTCGGTCTTCCGGGCGGTCTCTCTCTCTCCATCTCTCTCTCTCTCTCTCTCTCTCTCTCTCTCTCTCTCTCTCTCTCTCTCTCTCCAAGCTCGGCGCTTCATCCATTTGCTCGTATTTCTCGCGGGTGTCATCAATCAGAGGCGGCATAAATATACAGATATATTTTATTCCGTTGAAATACTGTGTCCTGGAAACTCTCTATAAAGTTTAACACAGTTGGAAAGACGGCAGAGGTGGCAGTCACAAAATGGACAAACTGTGAGAGAGAGAAGAAAAAAAAGATAAAAAAAAGAAAGAGAGAGAGAGAGAGAGAGAGAGAGAGAGAGAGAGAGAGAGAGAGAGAGCAGAAGCGGTAATAACTAAATGGACTAACTGAGAGAGAGAGGAGAGAGAAAGATATGACAAGAGAGCAGAAGCTGTAGTTACAAATTTGACAAAATGAGAGAGAGAGAGAGAGAGAGAGAGAGAGAGAGAGAGAGAGAGAGCAGAATCGGTAATAACAAAATGGACTAACTGAGAGAAAAAGAGATTTACAAGAAATCAGAAGCTGTAGTAACAAATTTGACAAAATGAGAGAGAGAGAGAGAGAGATCAGAAGCCGTAATAACAAAATGGACAACCTTAGAGAGAGAGAGAGAGAGAGAGAGAGAGAGAGAGATAGAGACCAGAAGCTGTAGTAACAAATTTGACAAAATGAGAGAGAGAGAGAAAATGTAGATACAAATCTTTAGACATCAATCACAAAACTTCCCCTTACCAATTACCTCTGGTAAGGTAAGTAGAACCGTTTTTAACGTTCCAACGTATCAATTTGTTGTAAAAAAAAAAAAAATCAAATCAGGCATATTCTTTGCAATACTTCCTAGCATATTCAAATCTTTGATTACTCAAGTCTATTCCTATGCAATGTAGTTTGCAATGGAGAAAAATCAAAGCATGATGGTCGCATAACTGTTGTCAACAAGTAAAGAGACTGATTCCAACGAGACTGGTGAACATTTTGCTGTAATAATAATACAATTTTTGAAAATAATAATAATAATAATAATAATAATAATAATAATAATAATAATAATATTCTTTATTTAAGTTCAGGGCCATTTACGGTGATAATGCAGACACAATGCAGGACAGACCCTGAGTTATACAGTAAATCTCAATAATAATAATAATAATAATAATAATAATAATAATAATAATAATAATAATAATAACAATAATAATAATAATAATAAATAAATAAATAAATAAATAAATAAATAAATAAATAAACCTACTTAACAGAGTTTAGGTTCAGAGCATCATCCCCGTTAACTGAATGAAGGTACGAAAAATGAAACCCACCCCCCAAAAAAAAAGATAAAAAAGGACAAAAAAAAAAAAAAAGGGAGAGCAACTTCCAAAAACTCCGGAGGACACAAGGAAGTATAAAAGAGCAACTGACCAAACGTTCGCCAACTCAGAGAACCGTCTGAGCTCTGCTTTGAGGTTCACTTGACCGATAAAAATGATTTTTTTTTTAAGGCTTCCCCCCCACCCCCCGAAAAAAGCATCGGGATGCTGCGTGGACTTCGGTCGAAAAGCGGGACGCTAATCGGAGCAGGCTATGCTATAGTGGTATCGTAAGGGTCCTTTATTGGAAATGCTATTCTTCACCGAGTTTGTATCGTAATCTTGAGCTAATTTCTATCGTAATCTTGAGCTAATTTGTATCGTAATCTCGAACTAATCTTTATTGTAACCTTAAAGTAATTTCTATCGTAATGTTGAGCTAATTTTAACACAATCTTGAGCTAATTTCTATCGTGATCGTGAGCTAATTTCTATCATAATCTTCACCGAGTTTGTATCGTAATCTTTACCTAATATCTATCTTAACCTTGAGCTAATTTCTATCATAATCTTCACCGAGTTTGTATCGTAATCTTGAGCTAATTTCTTTCGTAATCTTGAACTAATTTGTATGGTAATCTCGAACTAATCTTTATCGTAACCTTGAGGTAATTTCTATCGTAATTTTGAGCTAATTTTAACACAAACTTGGACTAATTTCTATCGTAATCTTGAGCTACTTTCTAACGTAATCTTGAGCTAATATCAACGCAATCTTGAGCAACTTTCTAAAGTAATCTTGAACTACTTTCATAAGTAATCTTGAGCTACTTTCTAACGTAATCTTGAGCTAATATTAAAGCAATCTTGAGCTAATTTCTATCGTAATTTTGAGCTAATATGTATCATAATCTTAAGCTAATTTTCATTGGAATTTTGAGCTCATTTCTATCGTACTTTGGAGCTAGTTTGTATCGCAATCTTAAGCTAATTTTTACTGGAAATTTGAGCTAATTTTTATCGTAATCTTGAGTTTATCTCCATCATGAAATTGAGCTGGGTTCTGTAGTAATTTTAAGCTAGGTGCTATCGTAATCTTGAACGCATTCCTATCCTAATCTTTAACTAACTTGTATCGTAATTGCCGTAACAGACATACTACGAACAGACTTGATTTCAATGGGTCAAAAGTTAAAAAAAAACATTTAATTTAGGTGATGTAACCCCAACGTCATAACGAGAAAAAAAGTTTCCATATCAGCGGCCATTAAAATAACACTAATTAATTATCATAAAATTGGAAAATGATATATTTTTCCTTACTAAGCCTTCTACTCAGACCTGAATACGCGGAGGTGGGCTGAGTATCGGAATATTTTTTTTTTTTTTTTATAAAGCACAGCTCGTTAAGGGGGTTCATCAACGTAAGCATATCAAATCCAGACAAAAATTCAATTAAGCGCTAAAATCATTACAACACGTTGAGTCATTAGCCGGGTTTTAACATTTTTCTTCTCTCTTTCTTCAGAATAGCAGAGAGAGAGAGAGAGAGAGAGAGAGAGAGAGAGAGAGAGAGAGAGAGAGAGAGAGTTAACGTAACGTTATCCTTAAAAATTATTGTGTTACGTTATAAATATTTTTTTTCCTGAGACAATTCGGGATACCATAAAAGGTTTTAAAAAGTTTTTTTTTTTTTTTTTTTTTTTTTCCTTTTTTGTGTGGGGGCGGGGGATAATTCAATTCGGAATTCCATGACAGGATTTCAAATATGCGTTACTTTATACTCAAGATTTTCATTCTTATTTTTCGGGTATTTATTCAGTTCGAAAATCCATTACAGGTTTTAAAACGTGCGCTACTTTATATTATTGATTTTTATTTTTATTTTTTCTGGTATAATTTAATTCGAAATTCCATGACAGGTTTTAAAACGAGTGTTACTTTATACTCCAGATTTTCATTCGTATTTTTTGGTATAATTCAATTCGAAAATCCATGACAGACTTTAAAACGTGTTACTTTATTTATACTCATGATTTTTATTATTATTTTTTTCGGGTATCATTCACTTCGGAATTCCATAAGAAGTTTATTATAGATGCGTTACTTTATATTCTAGATTTATATTTTTATTTTTCAGGCATAATTCAATTTGGAATTCCATGACAGGCTCTAAAACATGTGCTTACTTTATGCTCATGATTTTCATTTTTATTTTTTCGGGTATAATTCAATTCGGAATTCCTTGACAGGTCTTAAAAATGTGTTACGTTACACTACAGATTTTAATTTTTATTTTTTCGGATATAGTAATTCAATTCTGAATTCCATGACAGGTTTTAAAACATGTGCTACTTTATACTCTAGATTTTTATTTCTATTTTTTCTGGTATAATTTAATTCTGAATTCCATGAAAGGTTTTAAAACGTGTGTTACATTATACTCGTGATTTTTTATAATTCACTTCAGAATTCCATGACAAGTTTTAAAACATGACAAGTTTATACTCTTGACTTTTAATTTTTTTTCCTGGTATAATTCAATTCGAAAATCCATGACAGGTTTTAAAACGTGTGTTACTTTATACTCATGATGATTATTTTGATTTTTTCTGGTATAATTAAATTCGAAACTCCATGAAATGTTTTAAAACATGTGTTATTTTATACTCTAGATTTTTTTTTTCGGTAATTCAATCCGAAATTCTATGACTGGTTTTAAAACATGTGTTACTTTATA
Organism: Macrobrachium nipponense; assembly: GCF_015104395.2. Lineage (NCBI taxonomy): Eukaryota > Metazoa > Arthropoda > Malacostraca > Decapoda > Palaemonidae > Macrobrachium > Macrobrachium nipponense. The sequence continues at coordinate 58,125,279 of NC_087213.1, read as the reverse complement.
CTCTAGATTTTTATTTTTATTTTTTCGGGTATTCAATCCGAAATTCCATGACAGGTTTTAAAACATGTCTATCGTTACACAAAAGATTTTCATTTTTATTTTTCAGATAGAGTAATTCAATTCAGAACTCGATGATAGGTTTATGGCAGATTATCCAAAAAGCATCGTTGCTTTAATAAGCCGTGAATGTAAAACTAATAAATGTGATTGATTGATTTGAATGACCTCGCCGCGTATGATGGAATCATTAATAAATAAAACATTAATAACCTTTTAATAAAAAAAATATGTTATTTGAAATATCAAAGTCGATAACGGTGCATCAGACCTTAACGGGAAACGATTAATGACGTGTTAAAACTGATGCAATAAATATTGTATAATTAATTTTTTTAAAACACGTTAATGACTCCGATGTCAAAATGGATAAATGAGGCTACTAAACTTACACGTACACTTCTGTCCATAACTATGAGGCTGTATTTGATAAATTCATAACTTTTTTTTATCAGAGAATATTGATAATGATGATAAGGGCATATTACACATCACACACACATATATATAGGCAATATATATATATATACACATATATATATATATATATATATATAAAATATATCATATATATATATATATATATATATATATATATATATATATTATATATATATATCCTCATAAGAACTTTTGATATCAACTCACATACAGACTGATATATATATATATATATATACTTGTTAGATTAAATTATCAGTTATCTTCTCTTGTGTAAATTATGTTAACAGATGTTTGTTATATATATATATATATATATATATATATATATATATATATATAATATATATATATAACAAACATCTGTTAACATAATTTACACAAGAGAAGATAACTGATAATTTAATCTAACAATTAGAAATATATATGCAGACGGAATCCTTACTTAATTAATACTAAACATATCTCGTAGCCAACTGGAAAGAACACCCAGTAGAGAAAAGGCAGCTTAATCGCTCGTAAGGGATTGCCAAATGTCGCCATATTTAACAATTAAGTGCATTAATGGCGACGTCTGGCAATTAGGCTCAGGCGCAAGATTAATCGAACAGAAATCGTGATTGCCGGATTCCGCTATGGCTGATCATTAAACTCTTAACTCGATGCTCCTCCCACATCCCCCTAAACACCCACCCCCAACACCCCACCAAACCTCAGGCCCTCCCAACCCCAACAAACCATTCAAACCTTTCTCCAGAGAGAGAGAGAGAGAGAGAGAGAGAGAGAGAGAGAAAAAAAAAGGCATAAAAAATTTATATTTACCTCCAACATGGTAACTCTAAAGAAGAGTTGCCAGTTAATCACTAATCTCCTTCTCCAAGCATATTTCTCTTTCTCTCAAACACTCTTGCCTGAAATACTATGGGATGAGATCGAACTCTCTTTCCCAGTAATTCCTTTCTCCTTTCGACATTACGAGAGGAAGGATTAGATCCTACAAACTATATGACAAACGGCCTCATTTAGGGAACTAGAGTTGATACCGATTCTCAAACAGATGGTGCTGGTGTAATGAGCCAACCACAACAGCTGAAATACGAATGGAAATATTTATATCAATTAGGATAAAGTGAGATTATGGTACAAATTTATTCTTTTATCTGAAGTTAATTTAAACAAACGAAAGTCATCAACATGCTTGCTTTATGGAATGTCTTCTGAATATTAAAATGCCATCAACATATACAGGAAAAATGGAGTAAAGACCAATTATACGAACTGTCAAGCTAGAATGTTTGTTTGTATGGTGCTTTTACATTGCACGGAACCAGTGGTTATTCAGCGACGGGACCAACGGCTTTACGTGGCTTCCGAACCACGTCGAGAGTGAACTTCTATCAGCAGAAATACACACCACTAACCCCTCAGTAGAATACTCGAGAATCGAACTCGCGGCCACCGAGGTGGCAGGCCAAGACCACACCGATCACGCCACTGAGGCGCGTCAAGCTTGAATGCTTTAAGTACAGGATAGAAAAAAATTTGTCAATAGTCAGATTAAAATTATTATTATTATTATTATTATTATTATTATTATTATTATTATTCTTATTATTATTATTATTATATGCTGAAAGAAGACCTTCATTGATACAGGTTTTACTGAAAATAATGGCTATTCCAGCCGCGTTTATCCTGTATAGAAGTTTCTCTATTTTTCTTATTACTGACGTTTATTATTATTATTATTATTATTATTATTATTATTATTATTAAATGCTTGGGTGTAACCATTTATAACCATTACTTTTCAAGTCGTATATCTAAACCTTGTGTACCGTATTCTACCTACATCGACTAGTCTGTAAATAATGGCCCTGCTGAAAATAAGGTATTAATTTATTATTATTATTATTATTATTATTATTATTATTATTATTATTAAATGCTTGGGTGTAACCGTTTATAATCATTACTTTTCAAGTCGTGTACCTAAACCTTGTGTATACCGTATTCTACCTACATCGAATACTCTGTAAATTGTCCTGAGCTGAAATAAAGTATTATTATATTATTATTATTAAGCTCGCTATGAGCGTAATTTACCCCTGACTCTGACACTCCAGCACAGCCATAAAACACAGACCCGTTATCAAGAAAGCGGTCAAGAAAACGTCAAAACAGGAGACCGCACAGATGTGTTTCATTGGCCTGGTTGACCCTGCGGTCGGAGGGGATGGTCAGTACTCCGGGGGATTTAACGTATATTTGACAACCTCCTGCCTCTTAAATTGCGCCGAAAAAGCTTGTCCTTTTTACACTTTTCAAGCGTGGAGTAGTAGTAGTAATAATAATAATAATAATAATAATAATAATAATAATTTCTTGGGTAATTCTTAATATTTATGTGTAATCGTTACAAAATAAACACATATGAATGTATATTCTCTCTCTCTCTCTCTCCTCTCTCTCTCTCTCTCTCTCTCTCTATATACTATATATATATATATATATATATATATATATATATATATATATATATATATATATATATAAATCTGTCGACCCACGACTGCTGGGACAGTCACCTGCTCAATGCCTACCGTCCACCAGCCCAGAAAGCTGACAAGCCCTCCAAGAGTCTGCTGGAATCAAGAAAAATGGCGCCACCCCATCCATACTTGAGTACTCACACTTGCGACAGTCGAAGGCAATACGTCGAAAAAATAGTTTTTGTTATTTGCTCAGCTGATGTCTGTCCATCTTAAAAAACCCGTCAAGAATGAGATAGAATGAGTGCTTGCAGTCACGACCCGTCACTCCGATTTTGTTTAATCTCCGCCAGAACTTCGCCTGGGTTATAATTCTGTCCTGAATAATTCAAGGTAAAACGACGACTACCATTTGTCCCTCAGAATGAGTCGATGTACGTGAATAAGTCAGGAGCACGGCGCATCATGCATAAATTGGGGGAGGTACAGTCACCCACCCCATCCATGATGGATTTTTGCTTTGGTTGGCGTTCAACTCTTGGGGTAAAAGCTTTATTATTATTATGTTATTATTAATCTGATAATTCGCATTCATAAGATAAACTTCAGTTAACTCTGCAATTCTTTTGACTAAGACATGTATCCGAGAAGGTCTGTTTCTTGCTTATATTATTATAAGCTTTATTATTTTATTATTATATTAATATATTATTATTATCATTATATTATTAGTATTATTATTATCATTCTGATAATTAGCATTTATAAGATAAATTCAGTTAACTTTGCCATTCTTTTTACTAAGACATGTATCCTAGGTGGTCTGCTTCTTGCTTATATTATTATTATTATTTTTTTTTTTTCTCTATCACAGTCCTCCAATTCGACTGGGTGGTATTTATAGTGTGGGGTTCCGGGTTGCAATCCTGCCTCCTTAGGAGTCCATCACTTTTCTTACTATGTGTGCCGTTTCTAGGATTAGACACTCTTCTGCATGAGTCCTGGAATCTACTTCAGCCTCGAGGTTTTTTCTAGATTCCTTTTTCAGGGATCTTGGGATCGTGCCTAGTGGTCCTTTTTATGATTATGGTACGATTTTCACGGCATAATCCCATATCCTTCTTATTTCTATTTTCAGATCTTGATACTTATCCATTTTTTTGTTTTTTTTCCCTCTCTTTCTCTTCAACTCTGGTTGTCCCATGGTATTACGACATCAATGAGTGATACTTTCTTCTTGACTTTGTCAATCAACGTCACGTCTGGTCTGTTTTGCACGTATCACCCTATCCGTTCTGATACCATAGTCCCAGAGGATCTTTGCCTGATCTTTTTCTTTTATCCCTTCTATCACGTCCTTCAGGTTTGGTGCCTCGTACCACCCCTTTTTTTATTTTTTCTTTTTTTACCTGCAAAGGTAGCTGATGTTTCTTGCACAGGCTCCAGTGGAGGGCTTTTGCCACTGAATCATGCCTCTTTTTGTACTGGTTCTGTGCAAGTGCCGGGCATTCACTTGCTATGTGGTTTATTTGGTTTTCATTTTTCATATTGCACTTCCTACATATGGGAGAGATGTTATTTCCGTCTATCGTTCTTTTGAACAATATCTGGTTCTTAGGGCCTGATCTTGTTGCCGTTGTTATCATTCCTTCAGTTTCCTTCCTTAGCTCTCCCTCTGTAGCCATTGCCAATTGTCATCGCTGGCTAGTTCTTTAGTCTGTCTCATGTATTGTCCGTGCATTGGTTTGTTGTGCCAGTCCTCTGTTCTGTCTGTCTTTCTCCTGTCTCTGTATATTTCTGGGTCTTCGTCTACTTTTATTATTATTATTATTATTATTATTATTATTATATTATTATTATTTCATGTGGGTTAGTCGACTCTCTTTCAAACGAGTATTATTGAAAGTGATTGCTGCATCAGCTGCATTTAGTTTATATAGATTTTCCTCTATTTTTTTAATGGCAGACTTTTCTCTATACGTGAACTAGAAATCAAATCTCTACTTCAGTAACAAACAGAGAGAGAGAGAGAGAGAGAGAGAGAGAGAGAGAGAGAGAGAGAGAGAGAGAGAGAGAGAGAGAGAGAGAGACGAGCAGTATTCCTGTCTAATTACTCTGAAGTTTAAGCCTGAACAATATAACAATAGCCTAGTCACTACGACATACCATTTCAGTAACAAACACAGTACTGTATACGCAAACACACGCCTAATGAGAGAGAGAGAGAGAGAGAGAGAGAGAGAGAGAGAGAGAGAGAGAGAGACTCATTATCTCACCCTTTTCTCACAACAATAAATTCCCTTCCTGTCGAGTTGAATCTGTAGGCAGAGGGTCAATTAGCAATCTGAAGTGTCCCAGAGGACACGACCCAGATTACATGAACTTACACGAACTGTAATGAAAATCTGCGTTGCTTTGGGGACCTCGTCATAATCTCAGACATTCAGCACTAACTCTTGAATAAAAACAATTGCATCTTGCACAGCGTTTGCGTTTATGCATCACTAATACCGACGTGCAGTTTACCTTTGTTCTATTTTAACTTTTCTCTCCGAATTTACATTCATTTCAAATTAGACTTGCAATAGATTTAGAATGCATCTCAATATTCTTTAAATAGATGTCGGTGTTGCTTCTCACTCAGTGTTGACATATATACATAATAATGTTGTACAATTTATTTCATCATTAACTTATCCTAATCTCACGGGAGATATGCTCATAAATAGTCGCAATTTTTCTAAAGACTTCTGTGGCCTAGTGTGAAGATTAGTCCAACTATTATTGAGTACTGGAGTCAAGGATGACCGATCGACTGGTTTAGCTGGCGTTACTGCGAACATAGAAGGGATAATATCTAGAATGAACGAGAAAAAATAAATGTTCCTTCAAATCACTTCTGAAGAGAGTAAGCCAACAGCAATAGAGAAAGACTGGACAAATCCATTTGTTTTTCCCCGTTATGTAAGCATTTATCCTGTTTCTTCCTTTACAAGAATCTATCATATGTTTCTATACTTGCGTTTCATTGAATCACATAGCAAAACCTTTAACGTGGTTTAAAAGTGAATAGCTCTGTATTAATACGTTTTCATCCTCTTATAAATCAGCATAGTCCACAGGAATGAATAACTGAAATTTCTATCAAAACTGTTTTACGTTAAATTCATATAAAATTATATAATCATTATGCCCAAGTATTCATTTTCTTTTCTGAAAAGTATTGGCAATGTTCCTCTTATTTGAATAGTGATTGTTCTTCAAAAAAAAAAAAAAAAAAAAAAAAAACATTTCAGTCAGAATCATCCCCATCTGGCGGAGAAAGCCAACACCATCTGTTAAAAATATTCCCTCGGAAAAGTGCGACCCTCACACAAACAGTAACTGGAAAAAACGAAATAAAGATTATCAGAATAAACACAAAATAAATATTACGTGCCCCCACTCAATTATATGCTCTCCTTTTTTCCCTGTACCTCAAAAAAAAAAAAAAAAGTAGGGGAAAAAGAAAAAGAGGGGAAATATCGAGAATCAATACAATGTCAGCTTCGGGCAATAAATCTGAAAAGGAAACCAACAACAGAGATCGTGCTCGTTGTGTCCAACGCTGATGGAGAGAATTTGGGAGAGATCAGAAGGACTGAGCCAGGCGTCCGCGAGAGTGCTTTCACACTACAGTATAACATGTCATACACACACGTTGGCAAATTGTCACTTACATATCACAGACAGGTTGAAAACAAGTCGAATACAGAGATCATGCTCGTTGTGTACAGCACTGGTGGAGAGAATTTGTATGTATGTACGTATTTATGGTGTTTTTAGGTTGCATGGAACCAGTGGTTATTCAGCAACGGGACCAACGGCTTTACGTGACTTCCGAACCACGTCGAGAGTGAACTTCTATCTGCAGAAATACGCATCTCTAACCCCTCAGAGGAATGCCCGAGAATCGAACTCGCGGCCCCCGAGGTGGCAGGCCAAGATCATACCGACCACGCCACGGATGCGCTCGATGAAGGGAATTTGGGAACGATCAGAAATATGTTGGCAACATGTCACTCACATGTCACCGATGGCTTTATAACATGTCGAAGACTTTCAGTAGAGAACGAATCTTTGGCCAATGCTGGATAATCGTATGAAGTACCGTTTAGAAGTGCTGAATAAGTCGCTGACTCATGTCTGGCCTGTTTGTACTATAAACACAAGTTGGCAACTTATCGCTCACATATCACAGACAGGTTGAGAACAAATTGACACCATGAAGTAGAGAACGAACTTTGAACCATGCTAGATATTGGAACAAAGAAAAAAAAACAACTATTGCCATTTCCTTACCAGCAATTCGACACCTCCACTCGAGCATAGAAAAAGCGACTGAGGACCAGTATCAGTAAATAATGAAGCAATTTAGCCTCCCCTCTTTTTTAAATTGATCATGCACGAGCTTCTGGAATTAGATCAAAATACATCTTCCCCCTTTCACGCCAGTCCATATCCCCCCTCTCCCTCCATCCCTACCCCCTCCCATCCTCCCCACCAAGGCAAGTCATTATGCTCGCCCCCCCTGAACTAAATATAAACCCCACCTCTTCGTTAATTGTACCCGACATTACCAAGAGCCCTAATGCACATGAAAACCATCTGTTTGCATACAGCCCACCTCCCCCCTCCCCCCCTTCCACCGACCCCTCCCATCCTACAATCCCCGGGTCCCCTAGAGTCTCTGAAAAACCACACTCTGCTCCTCTTGACCATTATCCACCCCCTCCAGATACCCAAAACCTTCGGGGAAAAAAAAAAAAAAAAAAAAAAAAAAAAAAGTGGCTGGTCCAATCCTCCCATTTTCTCCCCCATTCACTCAAACCCGTCATCATAAATATACATTTCGGACTTCGCCCACACCCCCCTCGACTACCTCTACCCCACCCTACCACATCCCCCCTTTTTCGGGCCTTCAGCCTCTCTCTCCTTCCATCGCTCCCCCTACCCCTCTTCGACCTAACACCCCTCCTCCTCTTCGACCTTTGTCCACTCCTCCGTCCCTCCCACTCTCCTCTTCTTCGACCATTCTCCCTCCATCCCTGCCTCCCTGCATCCCCTCTTCGATCCTTCTCCCCCTATCTCCCTCCCCCTTTTTCGTATCCTTCTCCCTCCCTCCCTCCCTCCCTCCCTTTCCCCACTCTTGAAACCAAAAACCAAACATTTTCCCTTCTTGTCGAAAGCATTACGCCCCTCCTCCTCCCACCCTCCCATCCGAAACAATACCCAACGGGCCCCCTCTCAAATACCCCGAGCCTAGCCCCACCCCACCCTGCAACGAAAAAAAATTTAAAAAAAGGACTTACCAACCCCCCCCCCCCCCCCCCCAAACTCCTCTTCCCAAAGCACGCCCTCCGCAGACCCCGTGAACCATTAATTTCGATTCCTGAAACGTAAATGATGACCATCAATCCGCTGTTTCGATGGCGCCGTGAACCACCACCGTCCATTTTCAGCTGGCCCAATGAAAATCTCGACGTCAGTTTTCACAGCCACCACCAGCAACAGCAATAGCAGCAGCAACTGCAACAGCAGCAACAGCAGCAGCAGCAATCGACAATGCAAAGTTATTAAATTCATCATCTCTGCCGCGACAATTGCATTCAGGGCGCTTCCAAGTATGCAGGCAATATCACCCCCACAAGTCCTTCTTTCTCAATGTGTTTATGCATATATATATATTCGATATTTATATATATATATATATATCTTATAGATATCTAGATATATATCTATATATATAATCTTTCTTATATAATATAAATATCTATATATAGATATCTCTATATATATTAACTATATATATATATATATATATATTATAATATCTATATATATAGAATATAATAAAAATATATATATATATATAGATATATAGATATATGATATATATATTTATATTAATCTCTATATTTTTCTATATATATAGATATATATATATCGAAAAAATATAGATATATATATAGATATATATATAGATATAATATTATATATATATATATATATCATATTTTTCTATAATATATAGATATATATATATAGAAAAATTAGAGATAATTTTTATTATATATATATATATAGATAATGTATATATATATAATAATATATATATAATATATATATTATATATGTATGTATTTATGTATGTATATATACATACACATAGCTACATATACATACATACATACATATATATTATATATGTATATATATATGTGTGTGAGTCTAATTATAGGATAATTTATTCTATATATATATTATTCTATTATTATATCATATTACATATATCCATATAACATATATATATATGTATATATATTATAATACTATATATATATATATATATATATATATATATATATATATATATGCATAAACACATTGAGAAAGAAGGACTTGTGGGGGTGATATTGCCTGCATGACTTGGAAGCGCCCTGAATGCAATTGTCGCGGCAGAGATGATGAATTTAATAACTTTGCATTGTCGATGCTGCTGCTGCTGTTGCTGCTGTTGCAGTTGCTGCTGCTATTGCTGTTGCTGGTGGTGGCTGTGAAAACTGACGTCGATATTTTCATTGGCCGCTGAAAATGACGGTGTGTCACGGCGCCATCGAAACAGCGGATTGATGGTATCATTTACGATTCAGGAATCGAAATTAATGGGTTCACGGGGTCTGCGGAGGGCGTGCTTATGGGGCAGAGGAGTTTGGGGGGGGGGGGGGTTGGTAAGTCTATCATGTGCTCCTGGGTACTGCGTTATTCTTTTATTTATTTTTTATATATTTTTTTTGGTGGTGTCATAGGCTCAAAGCTGAAAACGTGCTACAAAGAGAGAAAGGATATGCAATATATATATATATATATATAATATAGATTAATTATTATATATAATTATATATATGTATATATATATATATATATATATTATATATAATATAAGTAATTATATATATTATACTATTGAGTCATTAATATATATATATATCTATATCTATATAATATAATATATATATATTAAATAATATATTATATAACTATATAATATATATATAAATAATAATATAAAATATATAATATATATATATATGATATATATATATATATATATTAGTATATATATATATATATTATATATATTATATATAATATTTATATATATATTATATACTATATATATATATTGCATATCCTTTCTCTCTTTGTAGCACGTTTTCAGCTTTGAGCCTATGACACCACCAAAAAAGAATATATAAAAAATAAATAAAAGAATAACGCAGTACCCAGGAGCACATGATAGACCTACTTCTCACACAAAAGAATAAAAACTCAATCATAAAACAATAAATAACCATGAGGCCATTATGTCAGACAGACAGACAGACAGACAGACCGAGTGCAAATTAACCTTATGACATTTTAAAACATTAAATAGCATAATTACACTTGTGGCATTTGAAACACTGCTAAATTATAGCCCAGCAGCAGTTCTGTTGCTGTTATTCATTAAGTAGATGTGAGAGAGATTGCGTATACACGAAGCCTCGCATGCATACTTGTATATGTATTCATACTTCCTTATTCTTGCTTCTTACGTAAGTCTATTAGTGTCAGTAGTATATACATATTGTTTGTTTGTGTTTACGAGTCAGCTTAAATGCAAAAAAAAAAAAAAAAAAAAAAAAAAAAAAAAAAAAAAAAAAAAAAAAAAAAAATTAAATAAACATATAAAAATAAAACATTTGATTACCAGAAAAGTCATGCCCACTACAGCAAACTGCAGAACTGGAATATATAATTTAGAACCCAAGGCCATGCGCTGGGACCTATGACGTCATTCAGCGCTGAAAATAATGTCGACAATTATTACGAAAGGGTGAAAAAGTAAGATGGACGAAAAGAGAATATGAACGGAGTTATAGTAAAAGGAAATGAGAGGGGTTGCAGCAAGGGGCATTAGAGACGCCGCAGAGAACCGTGAGTAATGCCAACAGTACACAGCGTGAGGTGCACTGTGGCACTAAACCCAAAGGGAGCAAAGTGTAGAGAAAAACTTGCTGAAACTGAACTTCATTAAAGAATGCTTGTTGTGTTTTGACTCCTGTCTGTCTGTCTGTCTGTCAAAACAGACGGTATGTATAGTATATACATATACATATACTTCAAATCAGAAGACCAAGTGACGTTAACGCTCAAAGCATTAAACAACACGATGTACACTTGATATATTAGTTCTTATTAGTAATGTATAATCTACTTGACAACGCTTAACTCAGATTATATGAAATACGGATAATGACCCTAAATCATCTTCTTGTTCTAAATCTCCCTCTCCTCTCTCTCTCTCTCTCTCTCTCTCTCTCTCTCTCTCTCTCTCTCTCTCTCTCTCTCTCTCTCTCTCATGAAAAATCTAACACCTATTGTACGCAACGGTGATTAAACTTTATTTATTGATTTGTATATCCACTTTCAACATCTCCACATTACTTACAGGACAAATATCATTCTCTCTCTCTCTCTCTCTCTCTCTCTCTCTCAAAACATTCAGCACCTACATAAGTTATTGCTGTGAAATTTAATGATTTACTGATTTAGTTTAACCACTCTTAACATTTTTACATTACTTAAACAGTCTCTCTCTCTCTCTCTCTCTCTCTCTCTCTCTCTCTCTCTCTCTCTCTCTCTTTCCAATGCCGTTGGTAAATGGAATGCTGAATATCTTTTCCACTCGCGTTAAATAATGAGTGAAAAACTTCGCCAACTCGGCCACAGAACAGCGAGAAGAGAGAGAGAGAGAGAGAGAGAGAGAGAGAGAGACGAAGTTTTCAGATCTAATTGCAGATATCTGCTTAAGTAAAATTTATGGCGAACATTGTAAGGGGCATTAAGCTCTCCGGAGGCAGAACCCCCACCCCCCACTCCGCACACCCCACTCCCCCACCCACATCCCATCCCCAATCACCGTGGAAATGGTGTCATTTATCCAAAGTTCGCAACCGCAAATGCCTGGGATCCATTCCAGGCCTCCTGGACGTCATCGCTCTACTACTCAGATCCAGGTCAACAATGGCAGCGATTTCTTCCAGGTTTTCTCTCTCCTCCTCCTCCTCCTCCTCCTCCTCCTTCTAGTTCACTTTTCCAGACTCCTCCTCGTTCACTTTTCCAGGGATTTCAAGAAGTTTAAAAAAAGAGGTCCTGGAAGTGTGGAGAGAGGAGGCTCCCTGGAAGAAACTTCTTTCTCCTCTTCTTCTTTTCTTTTGGTCAGTGACGGTCCTCCCACTTTCCAGTGCTGGAAAATCAGGCAGGTTTTTTTTTCCTTCAAGCACTCTAAATGATGTGAAAGGCTTTCGAAAAAAGTGGAAAGCTTTCGAAAAAAAGACACCTCTCCAATGTCCATCATAGACCAACCTTCTTTCACAGCAGATTTTTTTTTATATATATAGACTCTAGGGTCCTGAATAGCAGAAAGACTTTCGAAAAATGACACCTGTCCAATGTCGATGACAAACCAAACCTCTTTTCACAGCATCTTTGGTTTTTTTTACATCCTCTAGAGCAATGAATAACAGAGAAGTCCAAGACCTCCCCCAACCAACAGAAACAACTTCCTGTAGATCATAGACGCAGCAATCTCTCCCAGAAGCAAAGACACGCACACATTGCAAAGGGATCAGAGAACTCGAGCCTTTTTCGATATAGTTCCAACCTATATGTCTGGGAATGTTCAACCTGGGCCACCTTTTACCACACGACGTGAACCGTGTTAGTAAATTTGTTCCTTTTGTGTCGAAGGTCACTGAAATTTGGGGTCTCATAGAAGACAAAAGATTGTAGCCTTCTGATGGATTTTGACAGTTCTCTCGAATTATTGGTGACAGAAGACATAATATTTTAGACTTCGTTAGACTTTGACAGCACACTCGAATTTTGGGTCACAGAAGGCATAATATTTTAGACTTCGTTAGATTTTGACAGGTCACTCAAATTTTGGGTCACAGAAGACATAATATTTTAGACTTATATTTTGACAGGTCACTCAAATTTTGGGTCACATAAGACATAATATTTTAGACTTAGATTTAGACAGGTCACTCAAATTTTGGGTCACAGAAGACATAATATTTTAGACTTAGATTTTGACAGGTCACTCAAATTTTGGGTCACATAAGACATAATATTTCAGACTTAGATATAGACAGGTCACTCAAATTTTGGGTCACATAAAACATAATAGTTTAGACTTAGATTTTGACAGGTTACGCAAATCTTTGGTCACAGAGGACATTAAATTTCAGCCTTCAGTTAGATTTAGTTTTACAGAAGTTAGGATATCTGTATAGAACGGGAATATCTGGTAACTAAAGCCATAGAAGGTTTATGAAACTTGTCTTAATAGACAATAAAACTAAATAAACAAATAAATAAATAAATAAAAATATCAAATAAATTACATAAATAAATAAATAAACAAATATAGATAAATAAATAAATAATCAAATATAGATAAATAAATAAATATAGGCAAATAAATAAAGAAATTGGTAAATAAAGAAGCAACTAATGCATACCTACATAAATTTATATATAAACAAACAAATAAATATATAAATAAATAAAAAAAATAAACTATTGTCTTAATAGACTAAAAACTAAACAAATAAATAATAGATAAATAAAATTTTTAAATAAATTCCATCAATAAATCAATTAGATAAATAAATAAACAATTGGTAAATCAGGAAGCAAATAAATATATAGATAAATAATAGATAAACAGATAAATAAATAAATAAACAAAAAAACAAACAAAAAAAGGACAATCAAAGTAAGACCAAAGGGTTATCTCAAGAAAGAGCGAGGGAAACACGGAGACACCGAGCTCATTCGTCTGTCACACCGAGGGAAAAAAAAAAAAAAGCAATACGGGACATTTAAGGGGAAACTTATTTTACCACAAAGTAAAAGATAAAAATCCTTTCTTTTTTTTTACCAGCCTGCAACGGCCGAGAAAAGTAAGAAGGAAGAGCATTTGAAGGGAATTTACTTTAGCCCAGTGCTGGGAAAGAAATTCTTTCTCACGCCCACACAAGGAGTAGAAAGCGAGGAAGAGGAAGAAGAGAGGAGAGAGAGAGAGAGAGAGAGAGAGAGAGAGAGAGAGAGAGAGAGATGGGGCATTAAAGAGGCATTCGCTTTTACTTCAAGACCGAGACGCTCGACCCACATTGTAAAAAAAAAAATAAATAAATGAATAATTAAACACATACACGAAAACGAGAATGCAAAATAAAGCAAAAATAAAAAAAATATAAATTATGCCGCAGAAAGAAAATAAATGTATAAAGAAACGCAAGTGAACAATAATGCAAAAAAAAGACATAGTGAAAATAAAAAAAATATAAATAAACATTACAAAGAAAAATTTAATGCATCAACAAACAAGAAAATGATAATAAAAGAAAAGAAAACAAAAGCAAAAACTATCAAAATAAGAAAATTAATAAAGCAACAAAAGCATGAAAATCAGAAGAATACAAAAAATCAAATAAACTAAAACTGAAAAAAAATATGAAAGAAAATTAATAAAGCAACAAATGCACGAAAACCAGAAGACATAAAAAAGGAAACTGGAAAAAATAAATACAATATATGGAAACGAGAAAAAAGACCAAATAAGCCTAAACTGTACAGAAAAAAATGCAAAAAAATAAGAAAACAAATAAGCCAAAACTGTGCAGAAAGAAATGAATAAAAAAAAACAAATAAGCCAAAACAGTAACGAAAAAAATAAAAAAATACAAAACAAAAAAAACCAATAAGCCAAAACTGTAAAGAAAAAAAAAACAATCTCTGAAAAAATAAATAAGCCAAAACTAAAAAAAATACCAAAAATAATAAAAAAAAAATGAGCCAAAACTATGAAAAGAAGAACGAAGAAGAAGAAAAAGCAAACTATTACCCAGGGCCGAACTATCCAGGCGAGGCAAACGTTATGTCAGATTTCCTTCGGGGTGAAAAATATCAGTAGAAAAATGAGGGCAATCCTTTACTCTCTCACGCGAACAAAACTTTTATAGAGAAACAATCTTCTCATTTTCGAGGCCCTGCACAAGAGGCATTACAGGCTTAACCTCTTGTTCGGATTAGACGTCACAGGAGATATTAAACATTGGGAACAGCGCGCGGGGATAATTTATGAATTTATGTCGTGTCAAACGAATAAATGATAGAAAGAAAGAAAAGAAAAAACCGCGTGGATATATATATATACATATGGAAGGAGAGGTCAGATTAAAGGATTTTTTTTTTCAAGGGATTTACCAACACTGAAAATGATGATGTAGGGTTAATATAAAACCACAATACTAATAAAATACGTAAAGTGATAATATAAATATTGAAAAAAAAAGTAGCGCACGTGGATACACACATATGGAAAGGAAGAGGACGAGATGAAGAAACATTTTTTTTTATTTGGGGAATTACCAACACTGAAAATGATGATGCATAATTAATATACAATAACAATATTAATAAAATTCAAAATGTAATCATATAAATATTTTTAAAAAAGTCAGCGCACGTAGATATACACGTATGGAAAGAGAGAGGTCAAGTTAAAGGAACTTTTTTATATTTTTTTAGGGTGTTACCAACACTGAAAATGATGATGTAGAATTAATATACAATAACAATATTAATAACATTTAGAAAGTAATAATATAAATATTGAAAAAAAGAAACTCAGCGCACGTGGATACACATGGAAAGGGAGAGGTCGAGTTCAATTTTTTTTTCTTTATTTTTGCGGGGGTAAAGTGGGTGGGTGGGGGGGATTACCGACACTGAAAATGATGATGTAGAATTAATATACAATGACAATATTAATAAAATACAGAAAGTAATCGTATAAACATTAAAAAAATGCCAGCGCACATGGATACACACATATGGTAAAGGAAAGGTAAAGTTCTAGAAACCCTCTTTGTACAAGGAATTACCAAAACTGAAAATGATGATACACTATTAACGGAGAGGAAAATATGAATGAAATATAGAAATGAATAAACATAACTCAGTGAAAATGTAAACAATCATGATTTAGCTGCCATATGGACCCACAGAATCTCTCACAAAAATCCCAAAATCACTCTTAGGTCAAAGTAAGCAGTGACTAAGTTTTGCAGCTTTAAATTTATTTATTTATTTAATTATTTATTTATTTATTTATTCATTTATTTTTTGTTAGCAGGCAAATTAAACCGAGCACGCTTTCCGTGAGGTCTGCTCAAAAGCCAGCCACGGCCCCTCGATAATGGAGTAAAAAAAAATACGCCGGGGTGACGGGCGGAGGGCGTCACACAGGTGTCTCACAAGATGTCACTCAATATTGAGGGGCGTATCGAGTTCACCGCCCCCCCAAGCAACCGCTAAACGTTTGTTTGGGAACCTGAGAGTGACGGTAAAGAGTTTAATTACAGAGTGACGGAAGGCATGTGGCGTCGAGATCACGTTGCAAATGGTGCAACAAGGGTTACTGGAATATCTCCCAGGTTAGGGCATCATTTTTGTGGGCATCTGTGACGACGAGACCAATAATTCGTTTATAAATTGCAGCTGGGGATTGAAGCGAATACCGAAGGGTCGTAGGATGGACTTAATGTAGCTATAGGAAGCTCCCGTAGCTATGAAAATGTTATTTTTGTCTAATTTTAAGGAGCAAAATAAATAAATAAATAAATAAATAATACTTAAATAAAAAAGATAAAATATCCACTTTGTCTAATTTTAAGGAGCAAAAAAATAAATAATAAAAAAGACAAAATATCCACTTTGTCTAATTTTAAGGAGCAAATAAATAAATAAATAAATAAATAAAAAAGATAATATATCCACTGTCTAATTTTAAGGAGAAAAGAAAAAAATATATAAAATAAGAAAAAGTTATTTTTGTTTAATTTTAAAGAAAAAAAGAAAAAAGATAAAATATCCACTTTCTCTCATTTTAAGGAGGAAAGGAAAAAAATAAAATAAAATAAAATATCGAGTCATAAGGCTTTTGACGGTCACCCTGCTGATTCTATAATTGCGCCAAAGGAATGGAATGGACTGGAAACTGAAATTTAGGCCAAAAGCCAACCTGGGACCTATGAAGTCCTACGAAAGAGAAACAAGGAGTGATCCGATCTTCAGCCTACTCGGGACGCGAGCAAGATTTTCCCTTCACACTCAAGTTGTGAAGTTTATATCCCTAAATTTTAACGTTAAGTAAAATATCCTAAAATCTACGGGAAAATAGAGCCTAGTTTCACCAAAGAAAATTTTAAATAAGTAAAAAATATTTTATTAGAAATACTTGTTCTGTACTGTTTAACATGCATACTATTTATTTTATACATTTTCATTCTAATAAACAAATCATAAATATCGTACTTTATCTTTAACTCAAAGTGTAACACCTTTGTCAAACCTTTTTAGGATCTCCCTACCCGCCCAACAAGAAGAAGAATAACAATAAAGTAGTTTGTAGACTTACTCCTCGAGTAAGCGATTAAAGGTGTAACAGGAAGAAAACGTCACAGTTGCACTATGAAGTAATTGATAGGAGAGGGTGGAAAGTAAGGTTAAGAAGGCGAGTATGAACGGAGTTACATTAAAAGGAATGAAAGGAGTTGCAGCTAAAGGAAGGAATTTAGTTTGTTATTCAGTGCCCACGTGTAATGAAGTGGAACCTGGCACTGGAATAATAACATTTTCATCCCTAATTAATCTTGTCATAAGAATCAAATTTATATGACAAAAATAAATAAATAAATAAATAAATAATAAATAAAAATAAAAAAAATAAATAAATAAATTCAATAAATGAATAAACAAATCAAAAATAAAATAAAGAAAAAATTAAAAAATAAACATAGTAAATGAATAAATAAAAAATAAATAAAATAAAAAAATAAAGGAAAAATAAAAATAATCAAATAAATAAATAGATAAATAACTTAAATAAATAAATAAAAAAACAATAAAAAAAACACATATAAAAATAAAAGAAAATTAAAAAAATGACTAAACCCAGGCGAACTGGAACATCATAAAATACAATTTGAAGGGAATGAAAACTTTCGGTTTGTTCCGTTTTAACAAGTCAAAATGCTTTCCTCACCTCATCAACAATGACACAGACACACACACACACACACACAGCAATCAAGCAACCCTTCCTCCTCCGGGATAATATATTATGACAATGCCGCTGGAGTGAGTAGCAGCTTTGTGAGACCTAATTGGATGTAGGTCGCGTATAATTAATTAGCAGAGATCAGCAAACAGGACATTCGCAGACCTTACATGGGGGGGAAAATCAGGCCATTATTAATAGGGCATAGTCATTTCTTCTGGCACCTGCGTCTTTTAGCTGGAAGCAATTAAAAGGAATTAATGCCGCAATCATCATTAAAGGAATTAATGATCTAACACTGGCATTTGGGGGGGAGACCTGATTAATTATGCGTGTTTATTTTAAATTAAAGGCCGACCTGTCTGGAAGAGGAAAAAAAATTAAGAGTAACATATATGAAATTAAATATGAAGAATTAATACAAACTGGGATATTCCAAAACTTGGTATTTGGGAGAAAGGGAATATTACAATATCACAGTAGAAGACATTCGTGTATATATATATATATATATATATATATATATATATAATATATATATATATAGTCCCTCGTTGGCCGAGTGGATTTCGCACTCGACTACCGATCCAGTGGTCCGAAGTTCGATCCTCGGCTCGGCCAACGTGGAACCAGAGGAATTTATTTCTGGTGATAGAAATTCATTCCTCCATACAATGTGGTTCGGATCCACAATAAGCTGTAGGTCCCGTTGCTAGGTAACCAATTGGTTCCTAGCTACGTAAAAAAATATATAATCCTTCGGGCCAGCCTAGGAGAGCTGTTAATCAGCTCAGTGGTCTGGTAAAACTAAGATACTTAACTTATATATATATATATATCTCTAATAAATATATATATATATATATATATATATATATATATATATATAGATATGTTAGACAACTAAGAACTTTACCATATGTCTACCTATATCTACCTATCTAACTGTCAAACTGTCTGTTTATTTTTTATTTTTATCAATCAGTCACTCAATCAATCAATCTATCTATCTACTTATCGCTTTTGAAAATAGGGTAAATGGTACGAAAAGACGTGAATAATAAAATTTTTCTAGCAGTGATTTATAAAAGCTTTGGCGAATATAGGCATTAAAAAAATGCCATATAATAATAAAATGTAAAATTTAAATAAAATGTCATGCACTCAAAATAATAAGAATGGATAAATGCCTAAATTAGCACATTCAGAAAATTTACCATTGCAACTCTTGCAACCCAAGTTTTGAGAGAGAGGAGAGAGAGAGAGAGAGAGAGAGAGAGAGAGGGGGGGGGGGTCGCTGGTTGAAAGCCCATGGAGAGAGAGAGAGGACTGAAAGCTGTTGGAGAGAGAGAGAGAGAGAGAGAGAGAGAGAGAGAGAGAGAGCTCTGAAAGCCCGTGGCATAGCACT
The DNA here is from genome assembly GCF_015104395.2 of Macrobrachium nipponense. NCBI lineage: Eukaryota > Metazoa > Arthropoda > Malacostraca > Decapoda > Palaemonidae > Macrobrachium > Macrobrachium nipponense. The sequence goes on along the minus strand of NC_087213.1, from coordinate 58,105,664 downwards.
GTCACCCCTATTCCGATCAGAAATTAAAAACACTTTGTACACTCTCTTCGTCCTGTGCAATTACGGACAAGTGTGTGCATTTGCCTTCAGGGGGAAATCTCTGTATTGATAAAAAAAAAAAAAAAAAAAAGATATGGCCGGCCCTTGTCCATGACCACCTTTTTTTTAATATTTTTATTTTTTATTTTTGTTTAGAACCTTTGCAATATACCCTGTCAGATTTTCCTTCTTTTTTTTAATCTTTTTTTATCAGGTCGAGGTCGTTTTTGTATCCAATAACTCAAGCCTGGTATTTTCATTTTTTTTTTTACTTTATTTTTGCTCTTCGTTGAAGCCCTTGGATTTATTATATTTATAGATGGATATTGACTGTACTTTCTGGTATCCCTCTTGTATTGCAAGTCAGGGATTTTGGTCTTTTATGAAGTGGAAGGAAAAGTTCAAGTTTTTTTTATTGAATGGAAAGATAAACATATTTGGAAAAATATACCTCTAGAATAAAATTTTTGCTATTCAGGTATCTTTAATTTTTTTATCAAGGCATTAGGATATGTTGACAATTCAATTCTCTCTCTCTCTCTCTCTCTCTCTCTCTCTCTCTCTCTCTCTCTCTCTCTCTCTCTCTCACAAAAATGTAGGTTACTTCCGTTGCAATGATAAATATTTTGCATGTCTGATTTTAAGCATTTACTGATTTGCATTACTTAAATGTATGATATATGTATTATTTATATATAAATAAATATATTTCATATATTATGTATATATTAATATACCATTATATATATGTATAGCTGCATGCATATATATGTTTACATATATTTGTATACACACACACACACACACATATATATATATATATATATATATATATATAGATATATATATATATATATATATATATTTTATACATCGCGCAAGCGAGATGTAACACTGTGTTCTAAAAATTCTAAATACTCTCTTGCATAATATACAGTCATCCGCATTCCGTAGAACTACGACCCTTGACTTCGATCTCGCCTAATTGCAGGTAAGTCCTACGAAACGGCAGGTAATTAATGGCCACCTAAGAAGCATCTCTCTCTCTCTCTCTCTCTCTCTCTCTCTCTCTCTCTCTCTCTCTCTCTCTGCGGAATATCCTCCTTTCATCTCCTTCAAGAAATAATTCAAACAGAAACTACCCAGCGATTCCAGTTCAGTTACTGGAACCCAACACTTGTAAGCCTCGTTAATTTTTTTTGCGACTGGAAAATAATACTGGAAGGTATTTTTGCAACTAAAGAACAACTCTGTTACTGTTTTTTTTTTTTTTTAAGTTTACCGATACCAAATCCAAAAAAATATCTCCTTTCCTTTTTCATCTGGACGCGGATATTGGTAGTCTCGACTTTTTTTTTTAATAGAAAACTATTATTGTACGTGACTCTCTCTCTCTCTCTCTCTCTCTCTCTCTCTCTCTCTCTCTCTCTCTCTCTCAACTTTTTTGTAACCTAAAACCTAACACGAGAAGTCTAAACCTTTAAAAAAATAACAGGACACGAACACTGGTAGTTTCGAATATTTTTTTAATAGTAAACTATCACAAGGCATAGCTCTCTCTCTCTCTCTCTCTCTCTCTCTCTCAACTATTTTTGTAACCCTTAAGTTTTTTAAAGCCAAATCGCAGATAGTTTCGACTATTTTTAATAGAAAAATATCACTTACCGCTAAATGTCTCTCTCTCTCTCTCTCTCTGACAAAAAATAATGGATGGAAACTAGAACTGAAGAGATACAACACATCCCACTATGGGAACTTCTTTACATACAAGATATGTGACACGTGGAATAAACTGCCACCAGAAATTGTAAACAGCAACAGTAGAGAAGAGTTTAAAGGAAAGCTAGATCAAATCATTAGGACACTGTGAATGTACAGTAAAACCTGCTCCTACAGATAAGTGAGCACACAATGTCTCCTCGGTTGGACTAGGAAGTTTTTGAGACATCCTAATCCTTGTAAGTCCTTGTAACTCACTCTCTCCGTTTTTTGTAAGCTCAGACCTACAGCTAGAAGCCTCTCTCTCTCTCTCTCTCTCTCTCTCTCTCTCTCTCTCTCTCTCTGTGTTTTTTGTAAGCCGAAACCTACCACCAGAAGTCTCCTCATCGTTTTTTGTCTAAACTCTTCGGTCTTTTTAGGCTTAGATCTAATCTAATAAATCTGCTAAACCATAAAATACGTGAGTGGCCTCGCTACATAATGATGCCTCAAGAAAGGGGGGGGGGGGGGGGGGGGGGGGGGGGGGGGGGGGGGGGGGGGGGGGGGGGGGGGGTTACCATCCGGGGGCTTAGGCCTACATTGCTCATCTTGCTCTAAATAATGGACCTTCCATTGCACCAGATGAGTAAGACCTCCATCAGCCAACCCCCCCCCCCCCCCAACCCCCCCCACAACCTTTTACTGTGATGCTTACCTGTGGTGCTTCCCTATATAAAGGGTAAGGTGGTATTTGTAATATTTAATCACTTCATATTATGGCATAGGGTTAAGTGTCTGATTCTTATAGATGACAGAAAAATATATTGCGATTAAAGTAATTCCGCACATAAGTTCATTAGCGCACGCGCACACACACACATGTATATATATATACATACATATATATATATATATATATATATATATATATATACACAATATATATACACATTCATGGCCGAATAAATGCATCACCGGTAGTGACACTGACAATAAATACATTGCATACCCGTACTGATGCATTACAGCTAATAACACAAAATAGATATATTGCATAGCCGTCTTAATGCATTACTGGTAATAACACATAATACATATATTGCATAGCCGTATAAATGCATGGCAGGTAATAACACATAATAAATATATTGCATAGCCGTATTAATGCATTACAGGTAATAACACATAATAAATACTATATTGCAAAGCCGTATTAATGCATTACAGGTAATAACACATAATAAATACTATATTGCATAGCCGTATTAAAACATGAGAGGTAATAACACAATATAAATACGTTACAGAGACGCAGAATGCATTACAGTTAATAACACATAATAGATATATTGCATAGCTGTATTAATGTATAACAGGCAATAACACAAAATAAATAAATATATTGCATAGCCGTATTAATGTATGACCGGCAATAACACAAAATAAATATATTGCATAGCCGTATAAGTGCATGATAAGTAATAATAATATAAATTGCACAAACGGATAAACGCATTACAATTAATAACACTTATAATAAATAAACCGTATAACTGCACATCAGGTAATAACTCATAATAAATACATTAAATAGCCGCTTAAAAATGCATCACAACGCATAACAAATACACTGCACAACCTTATAAACGCATTACAGGCAATAACACTTAACACTTATAAATTCATTACGCGTATTAAACGCGGGCGCAAGAATCGAGACAGCAATCATGACGCCGACTACCCCCACCCTTCCTCCCCCCCCCAAAAAAAATAATAATAATAACTAACGACGTTAATTGTTTAATCTAATTATTCTATTGAAATGCAACAGACCGGTTAATAATTTCGATAATTGACTGCGGCCGACGATACTAAAGTTGGGGGAGGGGGGGTGGGATACTTAGTACATTCCGAGTAGAGCTTCCAGTCATTATTATTATTATTATTATTATTATTATTATTATTATTATTATTATTATTATTATCACTGTAGTTTCTTTACTGCTTTAGCCTATAAAATATTCTTATTTCTTTCCGGGTACGAGCAATACATTATCATTATTATTATTATATTGCTTTAGCCTATATGACACTTTTCCTATCTTATTCTCGATACGGACAGTGCATTATTGTTATTATTATTATTATTATTATTATTATTATTATTATTATTATTATTATTATTATTATTATTATCACACAAAAATTATATGCAAGTTCCTCATAACAGACTCTTCATATAAAAACACAAATTATATATATAAAAAATCGAAAATAAAATAAACAATAAAGAACAAAAGAGCCATGTAGCTATTTAGGACGAACATACGCAAAGTTATCCATTATTCCTTTCACAAAATATTTCTTATTAGTTTTATTCTTACTTTCGGTGCGGAATAATAATCCTATTTTCTAGAAGAATCTTTGCATTTCTTTGGACAGTTGCAAGATTAACAATTAGTACTTTTGAATAAACTGACGTACTTTCTAAATTAAATGTCCATCAATCTCCAACAAAGATTTTGTAATTTACCAAACACCAGTGCCTCTCCATCTCTATCTATCTATATAAAACAAACATACATACATACACATACATACATACAATTACACATACACATACCAACTGAATTTCCGAAATAGCAAGATATTCGAAAATAATACTACAGCCATTATTATTGTTGGCATTTATTTGAAGCCATACTTTATGCTTGAACTGGAGAGAGAGAGAGAGAGAGGAGAGCGAGGAGGAAGAGACCGAGAGAGCAGAGAGAGAGAGAGAGAGAGAGAGAGAGAGAGAGAGAGAGAGAGAGTGTGTTTTATTAAATGGTCTTTCATAAGGAAGGTCACTCCTTGCTGAGAGAGAGTGATAGAAAAAAAAAATTTAAGATTGTTTTAAAAAATGGTGTTTGATGAAAGAGGTTACTGCTTGCTAGAGAGAGAGAGAGAGAGAGAGAGAGAGAGAGAGAGAGAGAGAGAGAGAGAGAGAGATCAGCCTTTGTTGTCGAAAGACAGTGCCATTAAGAATGACCTTTAGGAATTCCTGGAATCTGGGCAACCTATGAATCTTGTAGCGAAGACCCAAAAACCAGATTGAATGCAACCTTTTACGAAGACACTTTCTGTTGCGCATCTGTGCACGTATGCTTGCAAACAAAATACTTGCTTTTATTTTCATGCGTACGTACGTACGTACACACACACACAAGCAAAAAGAGTTCTCGTCGCGGAAGTCTGTGGATGTCGCAGTTGGGGGATCGAATCCCCCAGGCGTCAATTATAATATCCATTCGGTATCATTTCCGAGGTAGAACGAATTGGATACCAAACAACATTCATAACATTTATATCTATATATCTTTTTTGGAGGCACACAAGTATACACTATCATTCCAACAACTCTATATAAAGTTAAAGCCTCTACGTAAACCGTCCACATAAGCAAATTAAGATAAATTAAGATATTAGCCTTGACCAACCTGGTAACAAGCAAGCGACGCATAGCTGTCACCCATTGGACCCTTAATTCAAACCACCCCTCCATCCCCCACACACCCATCCCCCCCCAAAAATGTCTGCCTGTTGGCAAGCGGAACCACGTGTCCTAATGGTGTTTCCACAAGTTTCTCTCAGTTGCTAAGGGCTTGGGCGTTGATTAATTGGTAGGAGGTCAGGTAACTTCCGCCGAAGTGCCGCTGCACTGACGGTTCCTTAATAGGCAAAGTAGCACCTTCGGGGGGAGGGGCGGCTAGGGGGCTCCTTCCACGTTCAGCTAGAAACTATGGCCTTACTTATTTGTTGAACAATATATATATATATATATATATATATATATATATATATATATATATATATATATACATATATATACACACATATGTATGTATATATATATATATATATATATATATATATATATATATATATATATATTTATATTAAAAAATACACACACACACACATGTATGTATGTATATATATATATATATATATATATATATATATATATAAAAACTCATTAATTCAAGTTTTCTCCTAAAGAAAACAATATCTACCCGAGACAAAATATTAGTTTTAATTTATACTGTATAAATGTTGCATGAATAATGCATGACAAATATTGGATATAAAAATAAACTAAATCAAAATAATATTCTATAAAAAAGAATATTCATTATCATTAAGTCTACGAAAAACGTTTCGCTATTAAAGACACTTTAAAAAAAACGTTTCGTCTATTAAAGACACTTTACGAAAAACTTTTCTCTATTAATAAGTGCACAAAAAAACCATCATTAATAACACAAATACTATTATATTACTGAAAGGTTTCACGAGGTCACTCGTTAATGCACAAACATTAAAAAACAGTATGGCAAGAACAAATATCAATATAAAAATAATAAATTTACAAACTATGAAAAAGCTAAATAAGTAAAGAAAAAGTAAAAGAGGCATATCAGACAGCAAAAAAAGAAGCAGTTCAGAGGAAGAAGAAACTACACCACGAAGGTTTATTCTTCTTCCTTTTTTTTTTTAGTGGCAAACAAAGTCGATCCTAGGGGTCCCAGAAGGCCAATTTTCATACGACAAGACACACACACACACACCTTATTAAGGGCCCTTAACAAACAAAACAAAAAATATTAAGATATGTATCCTGGCATATTGGACCTCATCATCGGATCTTGACCAAAAAATTTTCACACTTGTCTTGTTATAGTAATATTAACACTTGTCTTGGTACAGTACTTTAAACTATGACATAAACAGTCACCCATGTAAACAACATTATAAGTATGTGTGTGTATGTATGTATGTATGTATGTATATATATAAATATATATATACATAAAACATGCGGTCATACCCTCAACACATACAATAAACTCATATATTCATATACAAAAAAAGCAAGCATAATGCATCCAAATTCATAACTGAGCCCAACAAGTTTTACAGCTGTAGCCTAATTATTATGCAGCTGTATTCACCAAGTGCAAAACCATCTTTTGGAGTACATGTTACTCAAAATTGCCTACAGCATTTTCTGCCCACTTAAAAAAAAGTAAAAATAAAAAAAGGAACACTTCAAGTTTAGGGTAAGGTATTTGAAACTTCTACATATACGGTAAGTCCCATAGAAGGTGCATCTCTCTTAGCCTGGCAGGTAATTAGGTGAACCGTCCCAGAGGAGAATAAGTGAGATTGGTTTCTGTCTAGCATTTGCTGAGGATAACAGCCCGATCAGAAGATGAATGGC
>NC_087213.1:58073664-58093664 GCF_015104395.2 Macrobrachium nipponense | reverse complement strand
GACCGATGCCTGGCCAAAGTTGCCCTAGGTCGCTTTGAGTGACCTGAACGAAAGAGGCCCTTGGAGACCCCGTCAACATTATGGGAATTCGGGGAGTAATAGGATCAGACGTAAGTTTTCCTTTCCAATTAAAGAACGAGAAAAGATGGGAGGAGGAGGAGGAGGAGGAGGAGGAGGAGGGAAGGAAGTAGAAAGTAAGGACGGTGGCGGGCTGATCTAAGGAATCCTATAATGCTATGCACACAAGAACTAATGACGTTCGCATTTCTTACTAAGATATTTTTTTCCTCATAACAAACAAAATCTGTTTAAGTCTGACTAATGAGTATTAATTTTGATCAACAGCTCTGAAATTACCATAGAAGAGTCCGGGGGTTGGGAGGGGAGGGTAGGGGGAAGGAAGAGAAAAGGGGATATGGAAGGAGAAGGCCCAAGACAGACAGACAGACACTTGATAGGATCTGCCAATCACTGAAGGACGTGAAGGATACTTTACTGAAGTTACAAAGATCTTAATAAGGAGCATCTAATTATATTAGCTGAAGGAATCTGGCAAAGGCTTCCTGAAGAGTTTATTGACTTGTTGATTAAGTAAGTGTTTGTCTGCTAGGATCTAAAGAATTGGTTCAAAGCAAGTGATGAAAGCAAATATTTCTTTGGGGGTGTTAAGTGCTTCATTAATCATTTCCCCTCCATCCATATGCTACTGAACGTGTGCCTTGCTTTGCTTTGCTTTGCTTTGCTTTGCAGAGAGAGAGAGAGAGAGAGAGAGAGAGAGAGAGAGAGAGAGAGAGAGAGAGCCAATAATGGTACCTTCCAAACGAGCTTTGCTTTAAGAGAGAGAGAGAGAGAGAGAGAGAGAGAGAGAGAGAGAGAGAGAGAGAGCCAATAATGGTACCTTCCAAACGAGCTCTGCTTTAAGAGAGAGAGAGAGAGAGAGAGAGAGAGAGAGAGAGAGAGAGAGCCAATAATGGTACCTTCCAAACGAGCTTTGCTTTAAGAGAGAGAGAGAGAGAGAGAGAGAGCCAGTATTGGTACCTTCCAAACGAGCTTTGCTTTGAGAGAGAGAGAGCCAGTAATGGTACCTTCCAAACGAGCTTTACTTAGAGAGAGAGAGAGAGAGAGAGAGAGAGAGAGAGAGAGAGAGAGAGAGAGAGAGAGTACAAATAAAGCTCATATAAAGCTGCCAATGACACCCCATCAACTCCAATCAACACCATTCACAACACAATTTCGGAGAAACAATTTCAGATATCGAAAAAAACATACAGAATCATCTACAATGCAAAAACAAAACAAAAAAAGAAAAGAAAAAGACCTAATAGGTACATTAAATCAAGATGAGCATTACAGAGTACAGACACTCATAAGGAAGGAAAGGTGATTTTTTGTTAGAAGTCTATCACTTTCGTTAAAGATACTGCCTGCTTAATCTTCAGTGAGTGAATAACTGATATGTATGATGGTACTGAAAGTAAAAAAAAAAGGTTATAACCTTAAATTGATTCTTTGGAAAGGACACAAACATAAAAATATATAAACAACAAATCTACCGGCTGGATATGGCTTTTTGAAATACCTGGTAAATATTCTTGTAAATTTGAAACTTTCAATAAGTTGAAAACTTAGATTTATTTCTTGGATTTGAAAAGAGCATAAAATATATAAAAAACAAATATACCGGCTAGATATGGCTTTACGAAACAACTTGTAAGTACTCTGATAAATTTGAAACTATGTATGAATAAAGTTGAATCCATAAATTTCAAGTTTATTCCTTTGATTGAAAACAAAACTAAAATATATAAAGAATAAATCTACCGACTGGATATAGCTTTCTGAAACACCTTACGAATACCGTTGTAAATTCGGGCTCACAAACTAAACCGAACTATATAATAAGGGATTTCGAAACGTGTAATTAAGCTTTACGAAAAAGAGAGAGCGACCCACGTACAAAAGAGACGACTGAGCCGCCGAAACAAGAGAAATAAGAATAATATGCAGCAAAGCACAGCTAAGGGACTCTCTTGCAATCAACTGCCTCAAAAGCCAGCTTCCCAAATCCCCCAGCGGCGGGAACGAGTTCGGGGGCACAGAGAGGCTTTACTGCTGGAGATTCCATCAGCGACAATACCCAGGGCTGAGGATCATCGGAGATTGGACAAGCCGCCTGGAAACTGGAAACTGCCACCACCCAGTCATGGGAGCCACCTACCCCATATCCCCCTGTACATATATATATATTATATATATATATATCATATATCATATATATATATATATATATATATATATATATATATATATATATCCCAAAAGCTGAATTCTGAATGCAACTGCAAACGCACTCAATTTAATCGTGTATGTATGTATGTATGTATATATATATATATATATATATATATATTATATATATATATATATATATATTATAATAGGTGCTTATGCAATTCCATACGTAATTAAGCTTTTAATCACTAGTTTGTTAACATACACACACACACACACACACACACACACACACACATATATATATATATATATATATATATATATATATATATATATATAATATATATATATATATATATTAAAAACCAGTAATTAAAAGCTAAATGACGTATGGGATTGCAAAAGCACTTATTATTCACAGCCCAGTTCCCTTTCAATCATGCAGGAACAAAGAGGGCAACATATGTATAGGATTAAATCCCGTGATAGAACGTGGAAATGTCACTCTTTTGGGGGGGCGGGGGAGGGGGGGGGGGTTAAAGGTAGGGTTAGGGGTTAGGGGTTAGGTTTAGGTGGGGGTTTTTTAGGTGGTCCATGGCAATCGGTTCCTGCCCCTGATGGTCCTGCCGCCGCTGCTGCTTGCTGCTGGTGCTGCTGCTGCTGATGCTGCTGCTGCAAGCGGTCAACACAGCAATCATTCACGATAATCTCTGCAACTGAATGATGCATGAATCAACGTGCATCGAGATGATTAATGGGGGAAGTCGTCCCCCCCAAAAAAAAATATTGTCTTTTGGCAAACAACCAAAGGCCATTTTAACAAAGCAGAGGCATTTTCATTTTCGATAAGACATGTTTGAGAGAGAGAGAGAGAAGGAGAGATAGAGGAGAGAGGAGAGAGCGAGAGAGAGAGGAGAGCGAGTGAAGAGTGAGTTAATTTAAATCTGGTTGGTGGGTGCCTTAATGCAAGCATGTATCAGTGAGAGGACAGTTTGAGAGAGAGAGAGAGAGAGAGAGAGAGAGAGAGAGAGAGAGAGAGAGAGAGAGACCCCAGAGGGTTCTTTTTCCGGGGTACGGGGGCACGTGGGTAGACGAGCTTCATTGTTCATTTTTTTAGCCCCTAGGAGTTACAGGATACTCTCGTTGAAAATTAGACGACGGAGGGAGATTTCAAAATCATTTCATACAGAACGCGAGAAAAAGGAAGAGTTATAACTCTATCTCCCCCTCTCTCTCTCTCTCTCTCTCTCTCTCTCTCTCTATACCACAATCTACGCACTCATAACCACCCGTAAACAAGACACTGTAAATACACACAAAAAAGGAGTAGTTAAATAAACGGGTAAAGATATATGTAAGTAAAACCGACTCTATAAATAGCATTTGCCACAAAAACGGAAGATTTAAATAAAAAACGAATCACATTAACTTACCACTTCTCTTAATTCCAGGACCATAAAATGCAGGAAATGAGAATGGTCCGAATACTATACAAGAATTTTATTGAACACACAAATCGCCAGATATTTTTCCTTCTTTCTTTAAACCATCAGCTGAGAACCTTTATGGACAGAGTCAACAGACTATACATCCAAAAAGGGCTCCAAAGGGAAATCCGTCTGCTGAGAAAGAGACTGACAAGTTATGAGAAATGGTGATAAATAAATGAATATGAAGGGATAGTAAATAAAACTGATAAACCTGACATTCAAGAGATGTCAGCAGGGAGCAGGAGTGATCTTGTACTTCGCTTATGTTTTTGGAGACCAGAAGATTCCGCAGCTGCACAGGGCAGCTTATTATTACAATATCTTAGTTGCGGCCGTGAAAAAACCCTTTGTAAACCGAGAGGTATCAAACCTGATGCTGCAAAAGGACGCGCTGCTTGCAACAGCAGCCTGACTACTGTTGCAAGCAAGAACAGCGAGGTCGTGTAATGAAGAATACATAGGATGTCTGTTGCTGTAGTACATTTTATGCAACATTATCAACCCGCTTCACGTCTATAGATAAATAAGCACCCAAAAACGATGAACGATCACACACACACACACAGAGTTACAAGGAAATTACAAGGATTAGGATGTCTCAAAGACGTGTTACTCCATCCAAGGAGACATCGTGTGCTCATTTATCTCAGAGAGAGAGAGAGAGAGAGAGAGAGAGAGAGAGAGAGAGAGAGACTATCGAAGAATGCAAAGGATGTTTGTCGTTGTAGTACATTTTATGGAACATAATCAACTCACTTGAGGTCTACAGAAAAATTAAATAAGCACCCAGAGAGAGAGAGAGAGAGAGAGAGAGAGAGAGAGAGAGAGAGAGACCCTATCACATTCCCAGGCCTGTCTGACAATGGTCGCCTCTGGCTCTGAAACCTCAGTCATATTCAAGGCCTGAAAATCAGTCAGTCGTGGCGCGGTACAGGGAAGGTCTGGCAACCGACATATTCATAACGCCGGGAATCAATAGTTAATGGAGGTCCCCTTGACCATTACAAGGGAGCAAGCACATGGAGAATTCTCGGGACGCATGGCTCAGAGAGAGAGAGAGAGAGAGAGAGAGAGAGAGAGAGAGAGAGAGAGAGAATCTAATGCAAATCCGATTGTGGTGTCTGTGTATGCGTTTATCAGTGAAGACAGTTTGTCTTCATGAGAGAGAGAGAGAGAGAGAGAGAGAGAGAGAGAGAGAGAGAGAGAGAGAGAGAGGAATTAATGTATATCTGGTTGTGGTGTCTATGCATGCATATATCAGTGACGACAGTTTGAGAGAGAGAGAGAGAGAGAGAGAGAGAGAGAGAGAGAGAGTCATGGAAATCTGATTGTGGTGTCTATGCATGCATTTATCAGAGAGGACAGTTTGTATTTAAGAGAGAGAGAGAGAGAGAGAGAGAGAGAGAGAGAGAGAGAGAGAGAATAATCCTGACAATGGCACAGGAATAAAACAACGTGCCCGGCCGCGATTTATCTTTGGCTAAAGTGGAGCAACAGCAATACCCAGATCAAAACAACAACAGCATTAATAATTCGCAACAATAACAACTTTCGTTCCTTAAAAGGGTTCAAGTTCAACCTTTCTATATAAACATCGCCGAGTAAACGCCAAAGGAAGAAGAAGAAAAATAAAAAAAAGGAAAAAAAACAGCGACAGCAATAAAACATGACCTCCGAGGCGGAGCTTTGCAGCGGAAGAAATTGCATGGCTGTAATGGCGATGATAAAGTTCATCACGTGATCCCCAATCAAATCTTAACGACGGAAAAACGTTCCTTCAATGGCTGGGTTCTCTCTCTCTCTCTCTCTCTCTTCTCTCTCTTCTCTCTGCTTTTGAAGGTTCTCTCAATGGCTGGTTTGATGTGTGCTGTCTGTCTCCATCCAAAGATACGTAAATCTCTCTCTCTCTCTCTCTCTCTCTCTCTCTCTCTCTTGTATATATTACTTCGCATAAACCTCTGAACAATTTCCTTTGCCTTTCTTCATATAAATATTTGAATAGTTCTCCATTTCCTACGTGGAATTACCGGCATTTGCCCCCCCTTCCCCTTCCCTTCCCCTTCCCAACCCCCTCACACCCCAGACCCCACCTCCCTCACATGTCAAGGCATGCAAACCAAACGTCTATAAATCAAAGTTTGATATTTATGGCGGGAAAAAATAAACCAGCAATCACGGTAAAAACCTGAAAACCACGACAAGATCCATTTCAGCGCCGAAAGGCTAAATATTAAGTCACAAGCTCCTATAAAATACCGAGATCAACTTGCTGCTTGCTGAGCGTCGCCATTTTTCACAATCGGAGAGGCCCTGGATACTTTAAAAATGAAGCGGCACAGCGCATCAAGTGAGATATATAGCAAAGAAAACGCGCCTCGTTGATGACAGGAGTTACATATATCCCTCATTCGAATAATGGCACCTATGTGGAGCAAAAGGAATCCGCAGGTATGTATGGGGTAAATATATCTAAAAATAAATTTCTGTTCAATTCACCTTTGAAAAGGGGAATGGAACAGATTCCCAAAACCTCTCTCCTGTACAGATTTATATTCCAAAATATATATGTACCTATGCATAACTGTGTATGAGTTTCTCCATTGAAGGCTCAATCTGCTATGGGTAACTGTTAATTAATAGGACCTATTTTAGGCTGTATTCTAACAGAAAACTTTTATATTTATAACTGTTCCCTGACCCTCTCATCCAGCAGAGAGAGACCAGAACTGCTGTTCGAACTTCTCAGTTCCAGAGGTCCTTTATTCCTCACACCACAGGACTGTGGAACAGCTTCCCTGAGGATTTTGTGGAACTAAAACCTCAGAAGCTCAAGCGAAAATGCAATGCATTACTACCCAAACACAATTCGCCTTTCATTTCAATCATAGATTTCTATTTTTATCGGTTCAATTAATTTGTCTATTTTTCTAATAAATAATCTCTTCTGTATTTCCTGTTACCTTATGTAACTACTTATTGTTTTTTAAGCTTCAATTTCAAGTCGGCGGCCTCTGTAGGGCTTGTTCCACATGAATATGGCTCATGTTCTGAATAATAATAACATTCATGGTTGCAGGTACACAATAATATAGCTGTGTGAGAGTTGATGGTTCTTTAATAAATAACAATAGCTATCGAACAAAAATTCAGAATAAGACAATAAATACATTTACTCACGTTTCAACATATACAACATTTACTCATGTTTCCATATATACACACTAGAAGGGTATATCAAATTGAGAATATGACAACAAAGACATTTACTAATGTTTCCATTGATACACACCATCAGTCAAGTGAACTTGCGACTTAAAAAATTCGTCGAAGTAAACATTTGAGTATGACAACGTGTCAGTGGCAGTACAATTCCACAACGAAGAACGCAAATAATAATAATACTTTTTGACAGCATCGATAAGCTAATCTATAATAAAACACATTACGAAGACACCGGGAACACAACCTCGGACCATGAGATATCTCTAAATGTCATCAACACAAAACTCCTCCTTCCGAATTCATAAAAAAGCTAAAGCTTGAAATGTGAATTTACTTCATTTTTTTGCTCTTCTGACTTTTGGAGGATATTGAACTTCACCAAGAGCGGGAAAAAATAAAAGTCAAATTTAACTTTCCACGCTGATAATTGAAAAACTGATTAGCAACTGAATAATTCTTTAGCCAGATGGGGAGTTTACAGTAAAATCTATACTGGTAGCTCTATTTCACAAACTATTATCTTTTTATACGAATCTCTCTCTCTCTCTCTCTCTCTCTCTCTCTCTCTCTCTCTCTCTCTCTCTCACGGATTCCTGAATGTCAGTTCTATCATCAAACCTGTCTTCCAAACTGCAGATCTGTTGGAATAATGATGTGAAATACTTTTCCTAATGCCGCCTTAACTACTGAATAAAGAGCATTCGCATATCTCTCTCAAGTCATGAATGAGAGACCGATTATAAAATAGTTACAGATTATGAAATAGTTACGGTACAGAAGAAAAAAAAAGTTATTTGAGAGTCTTAAACCATAAAGACCCATTTGATGGACAGAGAAAACCGATAAGAGAACCTCTTCGAAAAATAAACACGGACGATGAAGATATTTATTGAACGCATGAGGGATCTGGAAAGCATTAGATTCGACAAGAACTTAAAAAGAGACTGAACGCGACTAACGTGCTTTCGAAGCGCACGCAGCAAGCAAAAGTGAGATGCTAATGCATTGGGTTGGCATGGGATGCAATTGCGAAGAACATCAGCGTGTCAATTAATCCTTATGTTGAAAATGACGAGATCATGAAGGTAACAGCGAACAATTTCAATTACGTACTACGGTAAAGACTGTTACCTGGAAAACAGTTACCACGATCATCAAACATCTTCCACAAAGCACTAACGAAGGGAAAATTCCTATATAAGAAAGGAAACAGTTCCTGCGCTGTTCACAAACCGAACCACATTTAGCACGCGGCTCGAGTGAAGATAAAAAAAAGAAAAAAAAAATAATTACAGATTCATTTTCGCCCGTAATTCGCCAAAGCTCTTTCCTCGGGGAGGAGAGAGGGGGGGGGGGGGGGGGGGGGGGGTTAAAAACAGTCCACGAACGAGAGAATGAATTCATTCGCCAAGCTAGAACAAGCAGGCATGAATTTTTTTTTTCTTGGGGGGGGGCTTGGGGGAGGAGGGCCGAGGGGAACCGAAAGAGGGAAACCTCTCACTTAAATGTCGACGCCATTCGGGATTTCCTCGTCCGATTCCGCCACTGTGTTTTCAAGGGCTGCTGGGAGGACCCGAATGCAAACAAGTTAACAAATACAAAACAACAACAACAACAACAGCAGCAGCAACAACAGCCGGTTGGAACGCACTCGGGACATTGCAGCGTGACCCATTTCTATTTATTCATTTATTTGTTTTTACTTGCATTTACGGCAAAAGCGACTTGCAAACAGGCAAATGGAGTTGCAGCTGATGCAATCACATCACCTAATCCTCTTTGTTTAAAGCCGCTACCTTGGAATTACCTTTATTATTTTATCCCTTTTTCACTCTCTCTCTCTCTCTCTCTCTCTCTCTCTCTCTCTCTCTCTCTCTCTCTCATACTTTCCTTCTTGACTCCTACAAGCCTTAGTAAACAAGCAAAGGTGCTTCCTCTAAGCAGGATTTACAACAAACCATTCGGAGAGGCCGAGGAATCTTTTTTTAGAACTCTTGTAGGCGACTTCGTTTCTGGCGTTTCAGCTTAAAGGGGCCGGGGTCGGGGGTGGTTGGGGGCATAGGTGATCTGAAAGGCCTAAAATAACTAGAAAAATGATTTCAAATGAACTAACACAAATACAGGGACACATGCACACACACATTATATATATATATATAATAGTATCTATATATATATATATATATATATATAGTATATATATATATATATATATATTCATATGTGTGTGTAATTATATTCTATTATAATGTATATGAGTATATATATTTATATATATATATATATATATATATATATATATATATATATATATATATATATATATATATATATATATATATATATATATATATATATATATATATATATATATATATATAGAGATAGAGAGAGAGAGAGAGAGAGAGAGAGAGAGAGTGAGTTTGTGTACTTTTATAAATGGAATATCTATTTAAAACTTTTCATTCTTCATGACGCAGGTCATCTTAAAGTAATTGCTGCTTTTAAGGTCCTGTATTTCAGATGCAGTTTTGCCAGTGGAACCTCCCAGCAGAAGGATACCGGCTTTAACTGAAGAACGAACTTTACCACATGTGTTTCTCCTTTAACTGTTCAGTGAACTGAACTGTCAAGTACAAGGACAAATCTGTTTACTTTCTCATAACACTTTACGTACAGCGACATGACACTAGAAATACGAAAATGAGTTTAGTCACTGAAGAATATGATACTGTAAGAATTTTCTTAATCAAAGTGATCAGAAAGTACTTAATCCTGACTTCCTCTTTATAAATAAAATGATAAAAATCGTCATGACTTCTGAAGATAAACTCCAAACTAAAAAAAAGTGTAATATAGAAAAAAAACTATTCTTGCCTCGTTCTTTCCAATAATATCTTATGTTTCTAGACTATGTTATTGTCTCTATTCTTTGTACATTCCATGTACATAGCCTTGAGCTGAAAACAAAAATGATTATTATTATTATTATTATTATTATTATTATTATTATTATTATTATTATTATTATTGGAGAAAAAATCCACAGTTATGTAAATGTACATAACAAATCCATATGTACATATATCTACATTTAAAACTATAAAGACAGCTCTCGGGAATCTGTTCGGTTCCCCTTATACAGATTCCGAAAGCTGTCCTTAAAAGTTTTAAATTTAAGCTGTGGATTTGTTTCTCCATTTGAAGACTCGTGCTACTATGAGAATTTTATTATTATTATTATTATTATTATTATTATTATTATTATTATTATTATTATATTATTTAGTTACTTCCAATGTGGCAGATTTTCCCTGATATCCTACCATTGTGTCTAGATCCTCTGCAATCATTTATCCTTTATTTGTAACACCGACAGAGCATCAAGGACAATCTCTTATTCCTGAAGGTGAAAGGTCACGCTAGTTCCCCTGGCGTTGTCGACTTCGAGTGGACGTAATAATGAAGTTATCTCACTGATCCTAAGATTTCTCCTTTATTTCTAATTCTCCTTTGGTAGTAGATTGACTGATAGATCTGTGGCTACTAAAACTGGCGTCACATCTTAGGATTTGGGTGGAGAACTTCAAGGGGAGAACTTGGAGATTTAGAGAATGAACTTCTCAATAGTTTTCTGTAAAAGAAAACTATTGGTTTGTTTGTTTGTTTGTATGGTCTTTTTGCTTTGCATGGAACCAGTGGTTATTCAGCAACGGGACCAACGGCTTTACGGGACTTCCGAACCACGTCGAGAGCGAACTTCGATCACCAGAAATACGCATCTCTCACCCCTCAGTGGAATGTCCGAGAATCGAACTCGAGTCCACCGAGGTTTCACGCCAACACCATACCGACCACGCCACTAAGGCGCTGGGGAAGGATTTGTCTGTCCGTCCGCACTTTTTCTGTCCGCCATCAGATCTTGAAAACTACTTAGGCTAGAGGGCTGCGAATTGGCAAGTAGATAACCCCACCCTCCAATCACCAAAAATACCAAATGGCAACCCTCTGGTCTCAGTGTAAACCCTAGAGGTTACCTAAATTTAAATAAAAAATAGTACCACTGGAAAACTTTCAATAAAGAGAAAATATAAAAGATCACAGAGAGAGAGATACTTAGAATGAAAATATTATTAGTTGAAAATATCTTAAATAAGAACAAGGTATATAAAAACAAGCGTATATTCCATCAATAAAAAAAAAATAAGATCGCAGAAGGATATCTCAGATTAAATGAAAAAAAATATCACTGAAAAAAATCTAAGTAAAGAGATTGCAAAAGGATATCTCAGATTAAATGAAAAAAAAGATATCACAGAAAAAATCTAAATAAAAAAAAAGAATGCAGAAGGATATCTCAGATTAAATATAAAAAAAATAACAGAAAAACTCTAAGTAAAAAAAAAAAAGATTGCAGAAGGATATCTCAGATTAAAAAAAAAAATCACAGAAAAAATCTAAACTAAGTAAGAAAAAAAAAAAAGTGTAAATAAACAAATTTAGCGTCGCGACTGCAAAAATCTCATTAAGGTCTTCCAACGAGAGAGACCCGTCCGGCCTTAGTGTCTAAATGAGGCCTTAAATCTAAGTCACTCCAAGGTACGGCTCTACTTATTTGTCGGGATGATTATCTTCCGGTCCAATTTGGTTCTCTGGGCATCTGGAGAGCTGTAAATCCCCACAAACCAACTGCTTCACAAGACTTTTGCGAGATTGTAAGGACTTGCTTGTCCTCTGAATTAGATTATTATTATTATTATTATTATTATTATTATTATTATATTATTATTATTATTATTATTGGGCACAGATTTCCGTGTCGAAAATTATGATAATGGTTGCAGGTCCACCATAATATAGCATGTGGGTATATGGTCTTGGATGGATATTAAAAGCTTTCGAACCTTGTACTAGTACTAGTACGAGGTTCGAAAGCTTTTGATATCTATCCAAGACCATATACTCTCATGCTATGTAGACCCTACAACCATTATTATTATTATTATTATTATTGTTATTATTATTATTATTATTATTATTATTATTATTATTATTATATTATTATTATAGAGGAAATAAACCTAAAAACCACAGATATCATTATATCTCCTTAGGAAACTTCATATTATTATTATTATTATTATTATTATTATTATTATTATTATTATTATCATTATTATCATAGAGGAAATAAACATAAAACAGCAGAAATCTTTATATGTCCTTAGATATATTATTATTATTATTATTATTATTATTATTATTATTATTATTATATTATTATATTATTATTGATTATATTATTATTATACCTAAGGACGACAGAAATCTTTATATGTCCCTAGGAGACTTAAAATTATTATTATTATTATTTCATTATTATTTTTTTTTTTTTGCTCTATCACAGTCCTTCAATTCGACTGCTGGTATTTATAGTGGTGGGATTCCGGGTTGCATCCTGCCTCCTTAGGAGTCCATCACTTTTCTTACTATGTGTGCCGTTTCTAGGATCACACTCTTCTGCATGAGGCCCGGAGCTACTTCAGCCTCTAGTTTTTCCAGATCCTTTCAGGGATCTTGGGATCGTGCCTAGTGCTCCTATGATTATGGGTACGATTCCACTGGCATATCCCATATCCTTCTTATTTCTATTTTCAGATCTTGATACTTATCCATTTTTTCCCTCTCTTTCTCTTCAACTCTGGTGTCCCATGGTATTGCGACATCAATGAGTGATACTTTCTTCTTGACTTTGTCAATCAACGTCACGTCTGGTCTGTTTGCACGTATCACCCTATCCGTTCTGATACCATAGTCCCAGAGGATCTTTGCCTGATCGTTTTCTATCACTCCCTCAGGTTGGTGCTCGTACCACTTATTACTGCAAGGTAGCTGATGTTTCTTGCACAGGCTCCAGTGGAGGGACTTTTGCCACTGAATCATGCCTCTTTTGTACTGGTTCTGTGCAAGTGCCGGGCATTCACTTGCTATGTGGTTTATGGTTTCATTTTTCGTATTGCACTTCCTACATATGGGAGAGATGTTATTTCCGTCTATCATACTTTGAACATATCTGGTTCTTAGGGCCTGATCTTGTGCCGCTGTTATCATTCCTTCAGTTTCCTTCTTTAGCTCTCTCTCGTAGCCATTGCCAATTGTCATCGCTGGCTAGTTCTTTAGTTCTGTCTCATGTATTGTCCGTGCATTGGTTTGTTGTGCCAGTCCTCTGTTCTTTCGTCTTTCTCCTGTCTCTGTATATTTCTGGGTCTTCATCTACTTTTTATTAGTCCTTCTTCCATGCACTCTTTAGCCACTCGTCTTCACTGGTTTTCAGATATTGCCCCAGTGCTCTGTTTTCGATGTTGACGCAGTCCTCTATACTTAGTAGTCCTCTCCATCCTTCCTTTCGTGTTATTATTATATATATTATTATTATATTATTACTATTATTATTATTATCATTATCGAAGAAATCAACCTGAGACACACAAAATTTTTGTCTCCTTGGAAGACTAGATATTATTATCATTATTATTATTATTATTATTATTATATTATTATTATTATTATTATTATTATTATTATTATTATTAATTGTGTATACTCTCCTCCGGGACCAGCCAGAAGACGAACATGAACTTACGTAGCAAGCTTAACAAAACTGAATGCGTGTATGTGAAAAGTGAGAGTAACAAGAACAATGAGTAAAAAAAGGAAGAGAGAAACAAAATGAAATAAATGGTAATACCTTGTATCATAGAGGAGCCTTCATAGGTCCTTTTTATTGTTATACTTACAGAATTACTCGAAAGAAATTTCAAGACTTGTGTGACGTCAATCCACTGACATCCATGAAAAATTTACGTCAAAGGTCTGGAAAAAGACTAAGGCGCGAAACTCCATTCGCAGCCTCCAGTAACATTGCCACTCCTTCCAGTTCACCGTCAGTTCCAGCAGTCCTGGAAGTAGCTGTTTGCCGGCAGCCTTTACTCTCAGGAGTTCCAGGAGAGCACTCAAGAGGTGCTTGCCATCTTGCCTTGGCACAATATCATCAAGGTCCAGAGAATTCCTCATCTCCGGTAATCGGGGAGATCCGTGTTTCCAGGACCTTTTTTTTTTTTTTTTTTTTTTTTTTTTTTTTTTTTTTTTTGTACGAGGAAATAAAGTCTGAACGAGGCTGTTAAAGCGTCTTCATGGAAATCAAGTTTCTGATTACAGCCAATAGGTGGCGCCCAAGAGGCAGGGACTCTGGTCTATTATTTGGATGTGAGTGTGTTTGTGTGTATACTTCCTTCTCACCTCTTCTTCTTCTTCTTCTTCCTCTTCATTCGCGCAACATCACTCTTGCTCGAACTTCCTTCTTCATCACTTACCAAGATGTCTGTCTAGGCTACAGTTGGCTTTAAAGATTAATGTTCCTTTCTCTGACAATTTACTTGAAATGAATCCTTCTCTTCCAAGCAGTCTCTGTCCGCCTACACCCTCACGCCCTCTGGCACCCCTCCGTGTCTCACAGTGCCTCTATTCTACAGGACATAAGGAGGTCCACAAGTGGCGGGGGAAGAGGAGGAGGAGGAGGAGGAGGAGGAGGAGGAGGAGGAGGAGGAGAGAAAAGCCGATTCTTTTTCACAATAACTTTGCCATTACTCTTTCGAGGCATTCCTCTCCTGAAGAGCACCACTCTCTATATCATTTTCTGTCCCCTTTCGGAAGAGATAGGGGCTTGGGAAATGGAAAATAGGGAAGTAGGGCGAAATAGGGAAATAGGGCGAGAAGTCGTAGATATACGTAAGAATGTCTGTGTGTGTGTGTGTCCAAGTGCCGAGGTGTGAGGAGGAGGAGGAGAAATGAATAAATGAATGTCAAAGGGACATAAAATGACTAGTGCGGAAAGAGTTGAACCTCTCTCTCTCTCTCTCTCTCTCTCTCTCTCTCTCTCTCTCTCTCCTTCCTTTTCCGGCTGGATATAATGCCGCAATGTTCTTACGCACTTTGTTTGCTAATGGTAAATCTCTGTCAGTCCTGTCGGATCCATTGTGACGCTATCTATCTTGGATGGCTCGAGTCTCCAACCTCGTCGCCAAATATTTCATAGTCAATCTGCATTTTCGCATTTTCTCTCTCTCTATTTTATTCCCCCATTTTGCTCTCGTTCTCTGCTAACCCAATATCCTTTAGTATTTTTTTTGCGGGGGAGAGAGGGAGAGGGAGCGGGAGGAGGGGGGGAGGGGAGGAGGGGTGGAAGGCCATGCAAATAACCTCCTTTTCTTCTGAAAATTGCTCTCCTTTTCCCATTGTAATGTATATGAAACATTTTTTTTTTTTTTGGTCTTTTGCCACTCACCATTTAGCTTTCTTTTTCTTCTTCTTTTTCTTTTGCCGTTTAATATATAAAAAATGGCTTTTTCCTTTGATATGTGCTAATTTCTGTTAAATGTTATATGTTTATACACACACACATATATGTATATTATATATATATAAATATATAATATATATATATATATACACATATAATAAAATATATATATTATTATATATAATAATATTTATGAATGATATATATATATATATATATATATTATTCATAACTTATTACACATAAATAATTTGTATTCAAATATGACTTCATTTGATTCGGTAATACAAGTAACTCAAAAATGATTTTCTACTCAAAAATGACTTCATTTGATTCGAAGAAATCATAAGAGTGATTAACGTGACTTACCCCGAGATCATCTTCACTGAAAAACTTAAAAGAAGACACAAGACATTTCACCTTGTAATCTCAGGAGCTATTAATTAAGAGTTTCTCTGTTTCCCGCAACAAGAATTTAGATTCCGATGACGCGGTATTTGCCATCACATCATTTCCAAGTTTATTGTCTTTCGAAATCTCTCCTCCTCCTCCTCCTCCTCTGTTAATCGTTTTCCGATACATTCTCATATCTCCAATGAAAACAATGAGAGTTATTCCAATTCTTTTCGTCTTTTTTCCCCAAATCTTTTTTTCCCACATTCTTTTCTTTCCCTCCCCACATTCATCTTGAGACGTCATTGGACGATTGCCGTCTCATTACAAAGTAAAAAAAAAACTTATTTAACTATATTAAATTATCTCTATTTGCAGTCTTGATCAGAAACTGATTTAATTTCATTAAATTATCACTATTATTTGCACTCTTGATCAGAAAACTGATTTAATTTCATAAAATTATCGGGATTATTTGCACTCTTGATCAGAAAACTTATTTACTTTCATTAAATTATCACTATTATTTGCACTCTTGATCAGAAACTGATTTAATTTCGTTAAATTATCACTATTATTTGCACTCTTGATCAGAAAACTGATTTAATTTCATTATATTATCACTATTATTTGCACTCTTAATCAGGAGACTGATTTAATTTCTTTAAATTATCACTTTTAATTTTACTCTTGATCAGAAAACTGATTTAATTAAATTATCACTATTATTTGCACTCTTACAGAAAACTGATTTAATTAAATTATCACTATTATTTGCACTCGTGATCAGAAAACTGATTTAATTTAATCAAATTATCACTATTATTTGCACTCTTCATCAGAAGACTGATTGAATTAAATTATCACTATTATTTGCACTCTTGATCAGAAAACTGATTTAATTAAATTATCACTATTTTTTGCACTCTTAATCAGGAGACTGATTTAATTTCATTAAACTATCACTATTATTTGCACTCTTGATCAGAACACTGATTGAATTAAATTATCACTATTATTTGCACTCTTCATCAGAACACTGATTGAATTACATTATCACTATTGTTTGCACTCTTGATCAGAAGTTTTCTTTTATTCGACGCAAGCTTTGGAATTTCCTTAAGTTTCATTTTTTTGCTGATTAATGGTCCTCTTTTCTTTCAAGATGCAACTTTCATAATTATTTTTCCATTTCCCATTTTCCCCTGTTCGATCCTGGGCTACCGACGGACACTAGGCTCTCACCTGCTCTTTCTATAAGTGATTTCAAACACGAGCTTTCAGTCTCACTTGCTTTAACAAGCAATTCCTAAATTCCTTTTCGGTCCCTATTCGCCTTTGGGAAGATCGGCGGGAGAGGAGAGATTTTATCTCGTTCAGTTTGTCTCCCTCCCGATTAGTTTCTCCAACTTTCCTCCTACAAAACCCGACCGCCCCCCCTTCTCTCTCTCTCTCTCTCTCTCTCTCTCTCTCTCTCTCTCTCTCTCTCCCCGTTATCAAGAGAACGCCTTTCTTTCTGGGAAGAAACTTTCCTCAAACCCTGTCCAAACCAGAAAGACTTTCTTTTAGCGCTCTCTCTCTCTCTCTCTCTCTCTCTCTCTCTCTCTCCTTCAGCAGCCGGTCCTCCTCTCAACGAGCGAGCAAGCAAGCAACTCCGAAAAACAGAGGACACTCCTCGGTGCCATCGATAGTCAACAACACTTCTGTCTGTTGACAAAACACACGAGGTCGATCATTTCTTCTTTTCAGACCGATCTCTCTCTCTCTCTCTCTCTCTCTCTCTCTCTCTCTCTCTCTCCAGGAGTTTCGAAGTCATTTCAGGAAAAAAAATTGCCCCTTTTATTCTGAGACACTGGCCAGTCGCCTCTTCCTCCTCCTCCTCCTCCTACACTTTTCCTCCTGGCTGCCTCCCTGCCCTCTCGGCAACAAGCCCCTCCAGTCTCAGGGAGGAGGAGGAGGAGGAGACATCATCATAGTTTACTTCGCGCCGTCTCTATTTCTCACTAATATTTGCCATCCTGCCTCCGGAGCGAAGTTCTTTATAAATTCGGGCAAAAATAGTCTGAATCGGAATTGGGGGGCCACTGTATTTCATCATTCCAGGCGAGGGTCCAGAACACGAGAGGCCCTCTTGACCCCGATAGCATCTTTTCGGGTGGACGTGGTCTATTTTCTTTTTCTTCTTCCCCCTCCTCCTCCTCCTCCTCCTTTCTTTTAGTTGTGAGTTCTATTGACTCGCCGGTGTGCGTGTGTGTGAGGGGGAGGAAGAGGGGGTATTGGAAAGTGGGTTTGTGGTAGGGGAAGGGGAAAGGGGGCAGGGAGCAAGCAATACCCAATGCTTATGTATGCTGTCAATCGGGAAGAAGTGGCGGAGGTTAAACATCGCATGAGAAGAGCAGTGGATTCCTCCCGAAAGGAGATAAAAAAAAAAAAAAATCGGACGAAGGGAAATAGTCAGCCTTCGCTCGAATCGAAAAGTGAAAAAGGACGCGAGGTTAGAATTGTGTCCGAGAAGAATCTGCTTCTCGCCCTCTTGTTACCAGAAAAGGGTTTGGAGCTGGTTTAAAATGGTTCTGTCGATAACAGAGGGCTATCGACAGGGATCCGAGTTAACTTATCATAATGACCCGGAGCATACTTGATCTCTCTCTCTCTCTCTCTCTCTCCTCTCTCTTTTATACATACGTACACAAACATACATAGTACATACATATACATGAATGTAAAGAATTCAAACATCCTTCAAAAGTCGATTTTGGATATGTTGTTGTTGGAGATTAATCTGGCCTTATGCCAGCACGGGTTCTTGCTCATAGAGCAGCCAGTAGAGGTTTTGGATAGTCACGCATTTTGTGCGTAACGCTGCGTACTGGCCACCCCTGTGAGAACTGATAATCTCCGCCGTCAGGAGACCAACAGACCGCCCCCCCCCCCCCCCCCCCCTCCGCGACCATTGCACCAGAGGGATCCTGAGGATGATAGAAGCGTTAGTCTCATCCCGAGGACGTCCCTAGTAACCCCTGAGGGTGATCGAAGCGCAGGCTCTCTCTCATCCTGAGGACGACCTAAGAGCACGCCCTTCGAGAAAACCTCCGCCGTCACCGATAAGAATGAGGCTCCGCCCCCGAAAGAGGACAGCCAATCAGAAGCTGTCCCCCACTGATGACATCGCTCGTAACGCCACAAGTAGTGCACAATGAAAAATGGGTACCAGACTCCTCAATAATAATAATAATACGTGAGCATTTTCTTTCTATCTGAAGACCATTTACTTATTCAAATAAGGAATGCGTCTCAGAAATCCTAAATAAGGCCTTCTTGAATCTGAGACACCTTTTTTTTTTTTTTTTTGAAAGCTATCAAGCTTTATATTAATAACGCGTCATAGATCATGAATTCATGAGTCAACTCCACGCAAGAGTCTTTCATACCCATCACCTGTTGTCTCGGCACTCTCTGCCGCTTCCGTGTTTCCGGAGCCCCGTGGAATCTCTCAACGTAGAGGCCAATAACCCAGAATTATTAACGAATGTGATTTTTAAATCACCATTTATTCTACAGGGTAATATTTATAGTACTCGAAAAATCTTTCTATATCAATATAGAACTCAAAATAGTATTTACAGTAACTGAGAATTTAAAACGTCACTTTGATAAGAAGCCAAAATCTTTCACAAAAATTACTATATTCATTTAATATTCACTCGTGCGTTGCATTACAGAAATTGGAGCAGAATTAATCCACCAGTTTTCTCATTCAATATTGAAAAAAAAATTCAGCTGTTTACTCTACACATAGAGACATGCATATTTATAAAACCCCCGGCCTTCCAGTACATTGAAATTATGCCTTCCGAGGAAAAGAACTCGGGCATTAGCATCTAAAAACCATAGCATTTACATAGAGAAACGAATTAAAGAACTCGAGTTATGCAAGAGGTGGGGGGGGTGGGTGGGTTTGGTGGGGCTTCCCCGTATAGCGCTCCCCATTAACATACTTCGGTAACTTATAGAAATATGTTTTCCCTTTGGGAGTTTTCGGCTTTGGGTCTTCATGCTGTCTCAATCGTCGCTCTCCTCGATTTGATAATATGAATTACCATTTCACTCAGAGAGAGAGAGAGAGAGAGAGAGAGAGAGAGAGAGAGAGAGAGAGAGAGAGAGAGACAGAGAGAGAGAGCTAAAGGAGCCATCAGCATGTAACAATCTTATTTAAACTACGATAAGTTCATTTACACATTCTTCTACAGATATCAATTTACGATGACAAATCTCTGTATAATAAACAAAAAGCTCTTACA
>NC_087213.1:58061164-58068664 GCF_015104395.2 Macrobrachium nipponense | reverse complement strand
ACTAAAACTCAATGACGAGAGAGAGAGAGTGTGCGTAATATTGTCAAAAAAAGGCCAGTATTTCATTAAAACGAGTGAAAGGGGAAGTAGTGGAGGATAATATTCCCTCAATAAGAAATTTAATATTTATCTGGTCCTATATGAATATAGACTGAAGACCTCCAGTTACTTGTAAAATCATAACAGTGACATACTATTATAGATGCATTAAGCTACTAATGTCCTTTAGCATCCAATTCTCTCTACCTCGGAAATACGATATTTTCATATATGTTAACCGAAGGGGAATTTTTTTTAGTTGATAATAATTTCGTCCTCTCGTGTGGATTCGAACCAGCACACAGAGGAGAAATCAGGAATTCAGTGACGTCGGTCACTGAAGTCCTGATTTCTCCTCTTTGTGCTGGTTCGAATCCACACGAGAGGACGAAATTATTATCAACTAAAAAAAATTCCCCTTCGGTTAACATATATGAAAATATATCAATTCAGAGGTAGAACGAATTAGATATTAAAGGACATTTGTAGCTTAATGCGTGTATATGAATCATAATGTGATAAAGATTCATGATATATATATATATATATATATATTATATATATATATATATATATATATATATATATATATATATATATATATATATATATATATGTATATATATATAATATATGACACCTAGATTATTTTCCCAAACAAGAACCAAAATATTACTAGGACACCATTCATTTCTCTGACAACGATAAAGAATAATGATAGAAGTATACGCAGTAAATCCAACCAAAACCAGAAAACTAAAGAAATAAGACAGGCTTGACCTTCCTAAGCCCCAATGAACACTTTCCTCCCGAGCTTCTAAAAAAGAAAAAAAAAAAACCTCAATCTTTCTTACGACGATATTTTTCTTCAGTGTAAACTATCTCCCGTTTACTTTTCCTCCCACGTTATTAAATCATAAAAAAAAAAAACAAGACACGCTTCGCCCACACAATGTCAAAAGCCTCGAGATTTTCTGATTTTGTGTGTGTGTGTTTTTTTACAAGGGATTACATTACCATACGCTGCCCTATTCTTGCTTAATACTTTCGCAAAATATGCCCCACTTTCCTCCTCACCCCAACAAAATGAAGAAGAAGAAAGGCGAAGCGAGAAAAAAAAAAAACCTCCTAATTTACTCCCTGCTGAAATCTTTAGCTAAGAATTTCGTGAGGAAAAGCGCTAATCCAGGCGGCACAGGACACACTAAAGCCTCCCCGCTGCCTGGACACCTTCTCGCCATTTTCACTGAATTAAGCCGCGTTACATCAGCGCTGCAAGCCCATGGAAGGCCCCTGGAAGCCGCTGGAAAACCCTTGGAGGCTGCTGGATCTCTTGGCGGGTGGCGGAGGTCTCTTTAGTACCGAATCCTGGGGGTCCAGCCGCCTGGAAAATGTACGTCGTAAACGAAGCTCTCCATTCCAGTAAGAAAAGAGCTCTTTCCAGGGCCTTAATCCTCAGCTCCGTGGGCTTTGCCCTGGACAAAATTTGTTCTGGAAATAAACATACTTTCCAGGATTTCGGACGCGGCCCCTTCTCTATCTTGCTATTCGTCTGGCGTCACCTTCTCCCTAAAGCATCTCTCTCTCTCTCTCTAAAAAAAAAAAAAAATATAGCCTTCTCCCAGCTGAAGAAACGGCTGGCTGCGGCACAAATGGTAGAATCTCTCTCTCTGAACAAGTGAAATACACACACACATTATATATATATATATATATATATATATATATATATATATATATACATATATATTATATATATATATATATATATATATATATATATATATATATAATTTCGTCCCTAAAAACGGCTTAAGGCCTATTCAGGTTTGCTTTGCCTGTCGGCTTCCACATTAGAAGCACACAGGTTCATCAGATACTTAGCTCCAAATATTGACTCTTGAACGAGAGGAAATACACTGAACAATTGAAAATCTTGCTCTTAAAATTAGATGTACCGTTATTGTTTTGGGATTATCCTATATGTGTACGGAACACAAAAATGAAAGCTATGAAAACAGCGGGTGTGAATGGATTCACATTAATACACATTACACTGCGATTTAAAAATAGGATTTAAAATCAAATATTCTCACATAATAATGGAGATTAATAATGATATCAGCTGCAACAAAGCACTAACAAAGGGGCTTATATTACGAAACAAACAAAAGAGACGTGAGAAGCCGTATTTAAAGGAGAAAAATAAGCACACAAAGAGAGAGAGAGAGAGAGAGAGAGAGAGAGAGGTATAAATCTTTTTTTCATGCATTATCAATATAAATAATCCTACCTGAAGCTTGGTCCTTCACATCTACAAATCTCCCTTTCGCACTGACCTGGAAAACAAAAAAAATATCTTTATAACATTCCTTTTGCATCTGTACATATACATATTGTATATATATAATTGCAATCAAATTTAAATTCTGGTTCCAACAAAATATTTTACAATGCTACGAAACAACTTTTCAAACAACATATTCCTGCACAATCCTTTCACATTACCTCCACAAAGAATTATTCATCGTACCTTTGATGTTTAATTTTAAACAAAAGTTACGTCTGGTCTGTACATTCTCTGTGACGCATTATTAATACATCGGGTCTTTGTCTTTTAATAAACAAAAGTTAAATCTGGTCTGTACTTGAATGGGTGACCACGAATAAAACAGTCAAGCCGTTTGCATATACGATGCTGAGGAACCTTGTTTGTTTGTTTGTATGGTGTTTTTACGTTGCATGGAACCAGAGGTTATTCAGCAACCGGACCAACGGCTTTATACGTGACTTCGGAACCACTTCGAGAGTAAACTTCTATCACCAGAAATACACATCTCTAACCCCTCAGTGAAGTGCCCGAGAATCAAACTCGCGGCCACCGAGGTGGCAGGCCAAGACCGTAGGAACCTTGTTTGTTTGTTTGTTTGTTTTTATGGTGTTTTTACGTTGCATGGAACCAGTGGTTATTCAGCAACGGGACCAACGTGACTTCCGAACCACGTCGAGAGTGAACTTCTATCACCAAAAATACACATCTCTAACCCCTCAGTGGAGTGCCCGAGATCGAGGTGGCAGGCCAAGCCCTCAGGAACCTTATCATAAACCGAAGTGAACTAGTGCGAATGGCAGTGAGTCACTGTAAGACACGTGAAGCCACGAGAGCGAGTTACGAAATGGGCAGTGAGTGGAGTGAGTGACCTTTCAAATATCATTTGAACTACCGAATGGCTACTGAATGATAGATGGCATACCGGAGAAATGGCAGCTCTGGAACGCGGTCAAATGACAACAGCCAGAAAATTAAGACTTTTTGTAGAGGTTACGGACGCTGATTAACTTGGATTTTGGAAAGGGAGGCTTCCGAGTTATTTATTCAATGGTTCGATGGCGGACTCGTCCGCGCGTTTCTTCGTTTGGATGTAAGAAAGAAAGAAAGAGAAGAGAATATATATATATATATATAGATATATATATATATAATTTATTATAATTATATAATATATTGGTCGTTACTGTCTGTCCGATATGCTTCTCTCGACATGTCTGTTTGAAGCATTGTGTGTGTGTGTGTGTGTGTGTGTGTGTGTGTGTGTGTGTGTGTGGAGAGAGAGAGAGAGAGAGAGAGAGTAAACTAACGTCTTAACAAGGGGTAGGAATAAAATAATATTTCAACAAAGGCTTAGTGTTATTTTACACTTAGCCTTTGCTAAAAGAAGTGTAAAATAACTTTTAAATAAAGTGTAAAATAACGTTAAGCAAAGACTGTAAAATAACCTTTCAACAAAGGCTGTAATAACGTTTTAATAAAGACT
This sequence comes from Macrobrachium nipponense, assembly GCF_015104395.2. NCBI lineage: Eukaryota > Metazoa > Arthropoda > Malacostraca > Decapoda > Palaemonidae > Macrobrachium > Macrobrachium nipponense. Next base: position 58,064,810 of record NC_087213.1, on the reverse strand, counting down.
TCCAGTAAAATAACGTTTTAATAAAACCGTACTGTAAAACAATGTTTTAACCAAGGGTAACTGTAAAATAACGTTTTAACAAAGGTTAAGTGTAAAATAACGTCTTAACAATAGCTTTCTGAAAAAAAAAACGTTTTAACTAAGCTAAGAGTAAAATAACATTTTAAAAGTAGCTAACTGTAAAATAACGTTTTAACAAAGGCTAAGTGTAATACAACGTTCTAACTGCTACTACCGCCGTCACTTAGACTTTCATCAACTTGAACGCCAAATGACGGGAATTTCTGACTATTTAATTACACAAACAACCAACTACGAGCAATGGCAACCCTCTATGGAGAAGAAAGACATCTATTCAAGTATTTAATTTCATATGAGGCTTCAGAGTCGCCTCGGGAACGCCTAAGCAAGTTAAAATAACGAGACTAAATTTATACGAATGAAGACTCAGGCCGCAGGTATAAGCCGGATAAACGCCAAATAGAAAGATTGAGAGTGAGAGAGAGAGAGAGAGAGAAAATTAAAAAAACAAGCTTAGTGGCGTTTAATCCTCTTTTTCCTCTCTGCTCCTAGCTATTTTGGTGAATTCGATATCACGAGAATGTTCAGTCTGGTGGAATCAGAGTTATTGTGCATTATATTCTCCTATAGAATATATTACAGAATATGTAAGTATATACACACACAGACACACACACATATTCATATATATATATATATATATATATATATATACATATATATATATATATATATATATATATATATATGATATATATATATAGATATACATATCTACATATATATATATATATCATACATATATATATATATATATATATATATATATCATAACATATATATATTACATATATAATATATATATATATATATATATAAATATGTGTGTTTGTGTGTGTATACACTCACATATTCTGTAATATATTCTATAGGATATATATATATATATATATATATATATATATATATATATATATATATATATATATAAAATTAAGGCCAAGGGCCAAGCACTGGGACCTGAAACTGGAGAGGGTGGAAAGGACGAAGAAAGAAAGAGAATACGAACGGAGGTACACTAAATGGAATTAAAGTGGTTGTAGCTATGGGTCGATGAGACGCTGGAAAGAGCCTTAAGTAATGCCTACAGTGCACAGCATAAGGTGCGCTGACAGTACTATCCCACTACTGAGCGACAGGAAATAGCAGGGATTACATACACCAAATATATCTATGGGAGTTACTTATTTAATGCACACTTTCTAATGGAGCTTTTAATAAGTTCTTTGCTCAATAAGGCCAGATGGCTCTTATTAAATACCATCTTAAACAAAATAACAACATCAAACTTGTACAGTCCAACAACAACAACAACAACAACAACAATAATAATAATAATAATAATAATAATAATAATAATAATAATAATACTTTATTATTATTATTAATACAGTATGGTTGAGAGAGAGTCTGCTTCCTAAGTACAACAACAACAACAATAATAATTAAAATAATAATATAATAATAATAAAATAAAATAATAATAATAATAATTAAATAATAATAATAACAAAACCTAATCTGACTTGGCACTTCTCAAACTGATGTGATACAAATCCTCATATTATTAATAATATAACTATTATATATCTATCATCGTAAACAGTCAACAAACAACAACGAAACCCTTGGCACTATCACCATCAACAATAACAACAATAATAATAATAATAATAATAGTCTGATGGGCTCTTCTTGAACTGATGCCTTACGATCGCCCAAGCCTTCCTTCTCTATCACCCACTCATCTATATTGTCTTTATAGTTGAAATCATTACCATAAAATTTGCTAACTAATGTCACTTCTGTAATACGCAATGGCATTAAATGCGCAATCTATTTAACAGAGTGGCATGAAACGTGTAAAATGAAGCTCCTATCACATTCATGAGGCAGAATTTTTCTAAGATCAGGAGCGTAAATTAGCTATCTCATGGAACACCACATGCAAGAATTATTTTGTATTTTTTTTTTAATATCTGCGTTAAAGATTCCACTAACTCAAGCGTTACGGAAGGCTCGTCTGTAACTTACGGCCACACAAAAACACACACATACACACACACACATACACACACACTGACACACACACAGACACAGACACACGCACACACACAAACACACGACTTCGACGTGAACATAACGTAAAATCATTCAGAATTAACACAAGACAAACATCCTACCTACAGTGGTCTCCACGAATCAATAAATGCAGGAATAAGTCAAAATCGGCCACAAAATAGTATTTTAACGCAAAATTGGTTTGTCGGAACGGTAGCAGACTACTAAAACCCTATAAAACAAAGGAGCTCCCGGAAACCCTTTCAAAATAGCAGTGTGTCCTACTAAACAGAATTGAAATCGAACATTGAAATAAATTTCTTTAAAACTTAAAGTTAACTAATTGAAATTAAATTCTCCTCATTTCTGAACTATAACAGAAAAAAAATTAAGTAAACTTTATATTAGCAGATGTTCGTTACAGTAATAATAACCTAATAATAATAATAATAATAATAATAATAATAATAATAATAATTCTGGCATGTAAACACTCATATGATAATACTATTACAATCTAACTACATTTCAAATATAAATGTTGGTAAGACCATTGTACATCACTCACAAAAATATTAACAAATATGTCTACACCCCACCAACATTCATGTTGACAACATCCTCCACATCCCTGACAATAATGTTTAATGTCAACATCCTTTTAACAGAAAATATTCACAAGTATTTCTACCTCCCCCAACATTTACATTAACAACATCCTCCACATCCCTGGCAATAATGTTAAACGTCAACATCCCTGAGCAGAAATGTTCAAAAACATCTCACAATTTTCGCCATATTGACAAGCTACCTTCACATCAATGACATGAAAACTAAGAACATCAGCATTACCTGAATGTTCGGACGCCCAAACATCAATGGCAGATAATAACAAAAAATAAAAACCAAAATGACATGGAGACATATCAAGATAACTACATTCCTGTCGTGTTAACTTTAAAATCATGCCGTTAAAATTCACAAACTGTATCTAAATTGTCATTGTATTCATTCACTAAAATAAGCTCAAATTCTAATATTCGCATAGATACCGGTAGCTCGTATTAAATATACAAAAGCATATATTTAAACATAAATTCTTTGGAGGCTTGAATTTTAAGTCAATGGCCTCTGTAGGCCTGTTCCATGTAAATAATAATAATAATAATAATAATAATAATATGTAGTACTGCAGGATAGAGATGTATCAGCTGCGTTTAATTTATAAACAGCGCGTTCCTCTATTGTCTCGGATAACTGAGTTTTCAGTTATCAAAATAAGATAAAAGAAAAAAAAGAAATAAATAAAATAAAAATACTATATAAACTGAATGCAGCTAATGTAGCTATAACCTTTATCACTGACTATTTGAAAGAGGGTCTACTACCTTAATAATAATAATAATAATAATAATAATAATAATAATAATAATAATAATAATAATCATAATAATAAAAATTGGGTATTCAGGTTATAGTAATAGATATGCATCAAGACCTGGAC
>NC_087213.1:58046164-58051164 GCF_015104395.2 Macrobrachium nipponense | reverse complement strand
AGCCTTCTTGCATTGTAACCCTCCTTGCATTATAAGCCTTCTTGCATTGTAACCCTTCTTGCACTGTAACCCTCCTTGCATTATCACCCTTCTTGCATTGTAACTCTCCTTGCATTATAACCTTTCTTGGAATGTAACCCTCCATCCATTGTAACTCTCCTTGCATTGCAACCCCCTTACATTACAACCCTTCTTGCAGAGTAATCATTATAATGCTCTGGGATCCTTCTTTGCATTGTAACCCTTCTTACAATGGCACCTTTCTTACACTGTAAATCTTCTTGCACTGTAGCCCTTGATGCATAACCCTTCGTTGCATTGTAACCCTTCTTCTATTGTAACCCCCATTGTAACAATTCTTGCACTGTTACCGTTCTTTCACTATAAACCTTGCACTGTGACCTTCCTTTACATTGCAACCTTACATCCACTGTAGTCCTTTCATTATAACACTTCTTGCACTTCTTGTTCTTGGAATTGCAAAGCTTTTTACATTGCAACCCTTTGGCACTGTATCCCTTACTTTTCTTACAGTGTAACCCTTCTTACACTGCAACCCTTCTTGCACTGTAGCCCTTCTTGCATAGTAACCCTTCTTGCATCATAACCAGTCTTGCACTGTAACCCTTCTTGCACTGCAACTCTTCTTCCACTGTAACCATTACCTTTCTTGCACTGTGACTATTCTTACAGTACCACCCTTCTTATAGTGGATACCTTCTCGCATTGTAACCCTTCTTGCAATGTAATCCTTCATGCGGGCCAACTTTTCTTACAGTGCAACCCTTCTTACACTGCAAACCTTCTTACACTGTAGTCCTTTTTGCATTATAACCCTTCTTGCACTGCAACCCTTCATACACTGTCATTATTTTTACAGTGCTACCTTTCTTATAGTGCAAACTTTGCATTGTAACCCTTCTTGCACTGCAACCCCTCGTACACTGTAATTATTTTTACAGTGCTACCTTTCTTATACTGCAAACCTTGCATTGTAACCCTTCTTGCACCGCAATCCTTCTGGTTATGTAACCACTTTTACACTTCAACCCCTCTTGTACTGTAACCCTTCTTGCAAATCACTTCACCCTCCAGCCCCTCTCCGACGACTTCACTCTCCTTCCATGCTTTGTCCCTGGCATCAACACTACCACCTCATCCTTCCTCTTCCTCCTCCCCCTCCGCCTAAGGGGCGCCCCTCATTCCGTCGTTCATCTCCTCCTCCTCCTCCTTCTTATTTGCATTTAACGGGGGGCGCCTTTTTTTTATCCCCCCCGAGTGGGCGTTAAAGGCCAGATTTAAGCGGCGATGAAGTGACGGTCTCTTTGTATCGGTACAAACGACCCGCCGTTGGACGACTCGGGAACGATCCCACGGCGATGCTCTTGGGGTTGTCAGGGAGTTGCCGTTTCTGCTATGACGACTTCTTCTTCTTCTTCTTCTTCTTCTTCTTCTTCTACCACGATGCTCTTGGGGATGTCAGCGTTGCCGTTTTCTAATGACGCCTTCCTGTTCGTCTCCTTGTTCTTGTTCTTCTTCTTGAGGAAAAGCATCTTGTTGTTGCTGTTGTTGTTGTTGTTCTTCTTCTTCTTGAGGAAGAGAGGAAGAGCGTTGTAAGTCTAGGTGAATGGACATTATTTCTAAAGCGGTTTGAGTGATTTGCAGGGCTGTTACGAGGTTAGAAAAAAAATGTGGGGTGCATACGTACATACACACGGACATATCTATCATCTACTATCATATATAATGCATGCATTTATATATATATATATATGTATTGTATTATATATATATAATGTATTGTATGTTATATATCTATATATATGATACATTAATATATTATATATATATATATATATATTATATATATATATTATTATAATATACATAGGTATATGGTATGTATGTATGTGCATATATGTATATATATATATATATATATATATATATATATTATATATATATATATTATACACATACACAAAAGAATATATGTAGGGAAGAATATGGCGACTGATAATATAAAACAAAATGAAATAAAGGACAGAAAAGACACACCAGACATTACTATACGGAATTACGAGCCTTAAAAGTTTGTTACCTATCCGTACAGCAGTAAAAGAGGCCAAAATATGGCGGATCTGATGATCCACTGGCGGCAATTTCGCCATATATGCACAGCGGCCGTCGTCAAAAACAATAACACAGGAGCGCAAATGTGACGAAACGTGACACAAATAAAATAAACCAGCAAAAACAACAACTGTAACGACAATAAGTCGATGGAATTCGCGGCAAAACTGGTAAAATGTGATTTTTAAAAATTGCGTCGACAGACTTGATGGCCACACATATATGCCATCCTGCCGGAATATGGTTCTTTTACGGCAGACGTACTAAGGTTATCTTCTGTGGAGAGACGAAGAGAGAGACGGAGAGCAGACTGAAGAGGAAAGAGAGGAGAGGAGAGAGACGAGAGATATAGAGAATTATGGAATATCTGATTGGGGACCAAAATGTATCTGGAAACCAAAGAGTTTGAAATCTGACGGGGTGCCGATATAAATACTACTTTTAATTGAAATATTACTCTGCAGTAAAATAATAATAATAATAATAATAATAATAATAATAATAATAATAATAATAACTTCATGATAGAAAACGATCAGTCAAAGATCCTCTGGGAATATGGTATCAGAACAGATAGGGTGATACGTGCAAATAGACCAGACGTGACGTTGATTGACAAAATCAAGAGAAAGTACTCACTCAATTGATGTCGCAATACCATGGGACATCAGAGTTGAAGAGAAAAGAGAGGGAAAAAATGGTGGATAAGTATCAAGACCTGAAAATAGAAATAAGAAGGATATGGGATATGCCAGTGGAAATTGTACCCATAATCATAGGAACACTAGGCACGATCCCAAGATCCCTGCAAAGGAATCTGGAAAAACTTGAGGCTGAGGTAGCTCCAGGACTCATGCAGAAGAGTGTGATCCTAGAGACGGCGCACACAGTAAGAAAAGTGATGGAATCCTAAGGAAGCAGGATGCAACCCGGAACCCCACACTATAAATACCACCCAGTCGAATTGGAGGACTGTGATAAACCATACAACAACTACTTCATTATTATTATTATTATTATTATTATATTATTATTATTATTATAGACAAAGATATGACGAAGCATAAAGATGAGATACCAAAAATTCATATAAAAAGAAAAAAGAAAAGAAAAAAAAAAAAAACCGTAATAGATACACAAACGCAAAAAAAAAAGTATAAATATAAATTTTTGAATAAACAAGGGTGCACAAGATTGACTGCAACTTTTTAAAACAATAAAAGATGAAAACTTTCGACATATAAAAAGGTTTGAATAACTGGTAAAAGAAAAATGAAGTTGACGACGAAGCGTCGAGAGAGCGCAGGAGTGTGAAGAGATTGGAAGAGTTATGGACAAAAGAGGGCGCGATAAATGAAGCGGAGAGAGAGAGAGAGAGAGAGAGAGAGAGAGAGAGAGAGAGAGAGAGAGAGAGAGAGAGAGAGAGAGTATATATTATAAATATATGTATATGTACATAAATACATAATACATATATACATATAAATATATATATATATATATATATATATATATATATATATCTATATAATATACATATATATATACATATATATATATTATATATATATATATATATATATATATATATATATATATATATATATATACATAATAATCGTCAACCAGAGGGGGACCATCCTTGCCCCGTGACGACACCGAATAATCGATTCGAACGAGTGGAAAATGAATAAATAAAATTCGAGAAAGAAGATATAAGTTAAATAGCCGTGATAAAATGGTGAGAGGGGATAGGGAGAAGGAAGGAAAAGTCCTTAGAGAGAGAGAGAGAGAGAGAGAGAAACTTATGGGAAAAGAAACCGAGGGGACGTGAGGGGGTGTTGAGGTACCCCCATGGGAAGAAGAAGAGAGAGAGAGAGTAGGAGAAGGAAACCCCATGGGAAGTAGAGAGAGAGAGAGACCTTAGACCTTACAGACCTTACAGTTCGTTCGGGTTGCCCCAGGTCCCTCAGTGTGAGGCGCCTCAAGTGTCTACAGAGAGTTGCTAGTACATCTTCCGGTATATTTGCATCTTCCCAATCTTGGAGTCTGGGATGCAGTTTAGATATTTGTCGAGCTTATTCTTAAACACATCTACGCTCACTCCTGATATATTCCTCAGATGAGCTGGCAACGCATTGAATAGACGCTGCATTATCGATGAATGGTGCGTAGTGGATTAATGTTCTGTGTGCTTTCCTTATTTTTCCTGGTTATAGTTTTGGGCACTATTAATCTACCTCTGCTTGCTCTTTCTGATATTTTAGTTCCATGATATTTTCTGTTATTCCTTCTATCTGTTTCCATGCCTCTGAATTATCATGTAGCGTTCTCTTCTCCTTTCGACTATATAATTTTAAGGATTGTAGTCTTTCCCAGTAGTCTAGGTCCTTAACTTCTTCTATTCTAGCTGTAAAGGACCTTTGTACACTCTCTATTTGTGCAATATCCTTTTGATAGTGTGGGTACCATATCATATTGCAATATTCAAGTGGACTACGAACATATGTTTTATAAAGCATAATCATGTGTTCAGCTTTTCTTGTTTTGAAGTGCCGTAACAGCATTCCCATTTTTGCTTTACATTTTGCCAACAGAATGGCTATTTGATCATTGCATAACATGTTCCTATTCATCATCACACCAAGGTTTTTAACTGCTTCCTTATTTGTGATTGTCTCATTATTAGGTCCCCTATATGCATATAGCTTTCCTTCTCTGTCTCCATAATTTATTGATTCAAATTTATCAGAGTTAAATACCATCCTATTTGTTACCTCTGCCCAATCAATATACTTTGTTAAGGTCTCTTTGTAGAGCGTTCCTATCACTACCGAATCCTTAACATTACTGTCTATGTCTTCAAT
>NC_087213.1:58038664-58041164 GCF_015104395.2 Macrobrachium nipponense | reverse complement strand
CTAATAAAGACAAATCATTTGGTTAAATTACACAAAACAATGCAAAGAATCCTTCAGGAGGAACCTTAAAAATAACTGTGCAAAATCCTATAACTTTCCTCCTTTGCAAAGGTGTTCTCGTCCAATAAGAACAATCAGTTTTATGATACTGGAATTATATAACTTAATAACATTAACTAACAACAAAAGAGCGAATGGGACGTATATACTAGATTCTAAGCCTACTTACCTACAAGGGATGAAGAATTACTGACACCCTATTTTCGCTTACTCGGGGAGTAAGCCTACAAACTACTTTGTTCTTGTTGTTTTTGTTGTTCTCGTTGGGGGAGGGGGGGGGGGGGGTAGGAGAGCCTAAAATGTTTTGAAAAAGGTGTTTCGCTTTGAATTATAGATACAGGAACTTTGGTATAGAATATTTATGATTTATTTGTTAGAATGAAAATTTCAAAAATAATAAATGTGTTAAACAGTAAAGAAGAGTTATTTCTTATGAAATATAGGGCATTCGTCTTAATATCTGTTCGTGAAACATCGCGCTATTTGACCGTGGATTTATACAAGCGCCCCGAGTAAGCTGGAGGTCGGATCACGCCTTGTTTTATCCGCACAGTAATTTGTAACCCACAACAAAACAAACAAACAAACACACACACATGCAAATAAAGATCAGAGCCAACGGCTTGCAAAAACAAATAAATATTTGCAATTACATAACCTACGTTATATCAGCGGAGGCCATATTCCTTTCCTGGCTGCCCGCCAATATTGCTTTTCCGGGGCGTTCTTTGTCCAAAGCCAATTTTCTCTATCACGCCTTTATTTCAACTTGGAGTCATTCTATATTATTTCCCGTTATCTCCGAAGAACATGCTGGTGGCTGTACGTAACCAGAGCACAGAGGCGCTTGAAAAGCCAGTACGACCTTAAGTTGGGGGTTATGTCGCAAATTATTTTATGATATCTACGGCTAAACTTCCATGTGGATTAATTATATTCAAATTTATTTCCCACATTGTGTTGATTTTGATTACATGTTTTGCTGAAGGCAAAACAACAATGACAGGGACGACGACGACAACAACAAAAGCAGCAACAACGATGATGATAATAATAATAATAATAATAATAATAATAATAATAATAATAATAATAACTACACCAATGACTATAACAAAATACTTTTTAAGCAACAAAAACGTCCTTTTGATAACATATTTTGATGAAGACAATACAACAATGGCGACAACAACAACAAAAGAAGCAACAACGATAATAATAATAATAATAATAATAATAATAATAATAATAATACAACATATAGCCGCACCATTGACTATAAGAAAATTCTTTTTAAGCAACAAAAACGTTCTTTTCATTAGATATTTTGATGAAGGCAAAACAGCAGTAACGATGGCGACGACAACAACAGCAGCAGCAATAATAATAATAATAATAATAATAATAATAATAATAATAATAATAATAATAATAATAATAATAATCCAAAAGATATAAAAACACCATACATTATTTTCAGGATCACAAGGAGCTAAACCACCGGTCTTATCATTAAAAACACTCCATAACCATTAATTAAAAACGAACACAAAAACTTGAGCAAATCCAACCTTCCTTTCATAACGAAGAAACAAAACAAGGAAAAAAATGAAGGAAAAAAATAAAAGAAAAAAAAAACGAAATGAGAAATGGAAAGAAATGAAGAGGAATCGTCCTCACCAGATACTGTTTCTGTCAATTCCATTTGGAGAAACACACTCCAGTGAGCATGAGAGAGAGAGAGAGAGAGAGAGAGAGAGAGAGTTACAAGGTGTTACAAGGATTAGGACGTCTCAAAAGACTTATTAGTCCATCCGAGGAGACATCATGTGCTCACTTATCTCTAGGAGCAGGTTTTAAAATTCATTCGAAGTGTTCTAATGATTTTGTCTAGCTTTCTTTTGAACTCTTCCACACTGCTGCAGTTTACAACTCCTGGTGGAAGTTTATTCCATGTGTCACATGTCTTGTATATGAAGAAGTTTCCACAATGGGATGTGTTATATCTCTTCAGTTCTAGTTTCCATCCACTACTTCTTGTCTGGTTTTCTTACTGTCTACTTTTGTTATGCCTTTCAGTATTTTGATAGTCTCCATTAGTTGTTCTTGCAATCGTCGTGTTTCTAAGCCATACACATTCAGGCTGTCTAGTCGTCTTTGGTAACCTATTCGCCTGATGGCTGGAATTGACTTTGTGGCTCTTGCCTGTACATCTAGTCTATTTATGTCTGCTCTGTGTTGATGACCAAAACTGTACTGCACATTCAAGATGAGCTCTAACTGTTGATGGGTAGAGCTGCAGCACAGTTTGCTTGCTTCTGTATTTGAACTGCCTCTTTATGTATCCCACTAGTTTATGTGCCTTCTTTTCAGCTTTTATGCATTGTTTTGGTAATAATGACTCCATGGTCCTCTTCTTGTTCTACACTATTCAGAGAGA
>NC_087213.1:58025818-58033164 GCF_015104395.2 Macrobrachium nipponense | reverse complement strand
CTGACTCTTCCAGAACGCAATACGTCTATCCTCTTACGTTGAGTATTCGGCAAGATGCTTTTAAGCGTCGGCCTCCTCCTCCTCCTCCTCCTCTCCTTCAAACATTCTTGCACTTTACTCTGGAATGTGTCAGATCATATTTCACTTTATTGTTTTCTAATTGATGATGATATTCCCGTTTTTTCTTTTTTCTTCCGTCGGTGTCTTTGATGGTGGTTGGATTTCCTTCGCTGCTGATGGTGCTAGTATTACAATTGCTGTCCTTTTTTATAATGATAATAGTAGTCTTGAGAATGTTTCGTTTTGTGTCAGTTGAAATAAAATATTTGCGTGGAAAAAAGGGGAACTTGTAAACTGAAGATACGGTAATAATAATAATAATAATAATAATAATAATGAATAATAATAAATAATAATAATAATAATAATAATAATATGTTGATAGAAGACAGTCTTTTAGCCAAATGATGTTAAAAAGAATGGCAGAATTAAGGGAGTTGATTTTATATATTGTTTTTTTTCTTTCTTTTTTTCTTACAATTCTCTTCTCAGGCTCATCGATGTTTCTGAGTAACTGGCCAATGTTCATATTGAGAAATCTCTGAAAATTACAAAAATGCAGCATTAATAATAATAATAACTAATAATAATAAGATAATAATAATAATAATAATAATAATACTTTAATTATTAAAATTAATGGCTGTTTTGGTTATGCAGCCCTCAAATAGTACAGTAGGCAACTGCAAGTTTATTTAGATATTTTATTTCTTTGGTAAAGCAATTGCATTTCAAAGTATTTTTTTTTTAAAGAGATGAATTTGCGGATATCTTGCTCGATATAGTGATCACATTTTATTATAAATTGTCTGGAATCGTGTATTTCCGATCTTCTCTTTGCTAGGATACTTTTCATATTACTTATGTGCTCTTGGTGTATTGTGTATATATATATATATATATATATATATATATATATATATATATATATATATATATATGTACACATATATATACATATATATATATACATATATATATGATATATATATATATATATATATATATATATATCTTTATCTCCCGCTTGTCCACTAGTATAATGGTGTGAGACAGCGGACAGATTGTATGTCTTTTCTTACGACTGTTGTTCGTAAGCATTGTGGTTCTACTTCCCTTCTCGTCTGCGTGATATCTAGTAGAGTTGATTCTTCTTTAGAATAAGGGAGATGACTCAAAAGGAGGAAGTATACATTTTAACAACTTTATTTCTTAGCTACATCACTGGAGTAGAGAGATGGTTTGGTCGGGTGACCGCTCCGTTGAGTAACTAGAAGAGAACTGGTAATACAGGGGCATCTCGCGTCGATAGCGGAACACTAGCTATTCAGCGATTGATTGATATATTAATTAGAAACAAAATGAATACGTAGTCGCCGGCTCGGAGTCATGAGTTTCCGCTGCTGGGTTAACAGGTCAACCCGCTTTCCCATGGAAGTTGTTGTGATCTGTTTGACAAACTACATAAATGATTAGACATGCAAACGCAAACCAGGCTACTGCAAGCATTGCACAGACGTGGACCAGTTTTCACATCTTGTTGTCTTATTTATGGTCACGTAGGGCGCTCCTAATTCACCAATGACCCCTTAGGTCGTGGGTTTAGTTACAGATATGGAATTTATCTGTATATGATATAATGTAATATATATATATATATATATATATATATATATATATCATATATACACATATATCATATATATATATATATATATATATATATATATATATACTATATATATCACCATAACGTGATTGGAATCTTTTGAAAGAATAAAATTCCACACTTATGTAAGATATGTAGCTTTCGTCTACTTAATCAGTAGACCTAGACCTTATAAATATATATATATATATATATATATATATATATATATATATATATATATATATATATCTATATATATATATATATGGTATATAAACTCAGTGCGTCAATGATTTCAAAACAATACGATTTTACGAACTTGCTGACGCGCAGGACGCTTTCTCCTGTACATCCGCGCATGACGTGAGTTGACGAAATGCGTATTTTTACGCACCTGTCCAGATTTCTCCATGTCTCCCCTGTCATGCGAGAAGTTCATTAACGTCGGCCGGGGAATATATTCCTCTCTCGTAAAAGCTTGTCATCATAAACATCTGTATTATGGTCTTAACCGTTGTTCCGTCGGTCATAATCAAGGGTATTATCGCGAGCTTATTCATTCTCTCTCTCTCTCTCTCTCTCTCTCATCGAATCTCTCTCCTCTCTCTCTCTCTCTCTCTCTAATACACAGAAAGGGACAGATCATTACAGAACACATGCGCACACTCACTCACACACACACACATTCATACACACGCATATCTATAATAGTATATATATATATATATAGATATATATATATATATATATACATATATATTCCTATGTATATATATACTATATATATATATATATATATATATATAATATACATACATACATATATATATGATATAATATATATATATTATATATATAACCATAATATACATACATACATATATATATATATATATATATACTATATATATATATGAATATACATATATATCCGTATATTATATAAGTATATATGTATATGGATTAATTATATATATGTTTGTGTACATATAATTCTTATCCGTACGTTTCCTTAGCATTTTAACATTTCTAAAGATGTCTATGCTCTATTTTCTAGTGTTAAAAGATATCATTTCCGTTAATCTCTATATTTTCCATGTTTTGTAAGTCTAACTTATTTAGTTTAATATTTCATCTCTGTTTCTCAGAGCTATTCAGACACACATTAATAATCTGACACTGTAATTTCCTTATGTAATATTGTAATTACACATTAATAATCTACACTGTAATTTCCTTATGTAATTATGTAATTACACTTTGAATCTTAAGGTACATTAGGAAGGGTGAGCTGGGCTTATGATGATATCATTGTACTAATGAGGATCATTGTAGTCACCTTCATCATTATCATCCTAATCATATCCATTATCTTCATCATCATCCTTAACAGGATCCTACTGAATGGATTTCCCTTTATTATATTTAACTGCGTCTTCTGTAGAGCTGGATCAGTGTTGGGACAGATTTGATAATAATAATAATAATAAAAATAATAATAATAATAATAGTAATAATAATAATCATAATACTAATTTGGTAAGAGACTCTCCTTTAGGCAAATACTCTAACAGAATGATAAAAATATTAATAATAATAATGATATAATAATTAATAATAATAATAATAATAATAATATATAATAATAATAATAATAATAATAATAATAATAATAATAATAATAATAATAGTATATTAGTAATTATTATTATTATTATTATTATTATTATTATTATTATTATTATTATTATTGTAAAGGACGGTGATATTTCTGTAGGTTTTATTGACCTACATTAGTATTCTTTTTCTTGTTCAAGAGGCAGGAATTATTATTATTATTATTATTATTATTATTATTTTTTTTTTTTTGTTTTTTTTTTTTTTTTTTTTTTTTTTTTTTTTTTTTTTTTTTTTTCTACTACATAGTCCTCCAATTCGACTGGGTGGTATTTATAGTGTGGGGTTCCGGGTTGCATCCTGCCTCCTTAGGAGTCCATCACTTTCTTACTATGTGTGCCGTTTCTAGGATCACACTCTTCTGTATGAGTCCTGGAGCTACTTCAGCGTCTAGTTTTTCTAGATTCCTTTTCAGGGATCTTGGGATCGTGCCTAGTGGCTCCTATGATTATGGGTACGATTTCCACTGGCATATCCCATATTTCCTTCTTATTTCTATTTCAGATCTTGATACTTATCCATTTTTTCCCTCTCTTTCTCTTCAACTCTGGTGTCCCATGGTATTGCGACATCAATGAGTGACACTTTCTTCTTGACTTTGTCAATCAGCGTCACGTCTGGTCTGTTTTGCACGTATCACCCTATCCGTTCTGATACCATAGTCCCAGAGGATCTTTGCGTGATCGTTTCTATCACTCCTTCAGGTAATTATTATTATTTTATTATTATTATTATTTTATTATTATGTATTATTATTATTATTATTATTATTACAAAATACATTTTTGTTATAATTACTATTTTAATTATTGATTATTATTGTTCTCATTATTATTATTAATACAGTCTCCCACATGATTATTATTATTATTATTATTATTATTATTATTATATTATTGATGATTATTATTATTATATTATTATTATTATATCATCTCCACTTTGTTCATCTCTCCTGTTGATAAAATTTATTAATTAGGGCTTCAAAACTCTCCTGGATAAGTATTGCATCAACAATGGGACGGGTGGAGGACTAACTTGCAATGTGGCTGAATGTGGATGATGCACTTATGGACCCTTAAGCTTTAAGTCAGTCGAGAAGTCCGACCAACCACTGTTCTGGTTTGGAGAGTAATTTGCAGTATTCCAGAGGAACTTGGCTGTGTGTTTTTCATGTGTGTGAATGTATCTGTGTGTATGTGTTTTTTTTAGGTGTGTGATATATGAGTAAGCTGGTGTTTGGTGGGGTTATTTTGGAATGAGTTTTTTTCTTGATGTTTTTTCAAGCAGAAGTGTGATGGGGTTATTTTGTAATGCTATTTTGTTGTGAGTTTTGTTCGTGAGGTTTTATCAAGCAGAGCTGTGATGGGGTTATTTTGTAATGTTATTTCGGTAAGTTTTTTTTTTTTTTTCTTTTAGTTAAGTGATGTTTTAGTAAGCAGGTGTGTGGTGGGGTTATTTTTTAAGGTTAATTTTGTCTCGAGTTTTTTTTTGTGTGACGTTTTATCAAGCGAAGGTTGGTATGTTTTTTTTACCAAAGCAGTGTGTGTGGGTATTTTTTAATTTTTAAACGTTTTTTATGGGAATTTTTTGGGTTTTTTTTTTTTTTTAGTGATGTTTAGTAAGCAGGTGCATGGTGGGGTTAATTGTAATGTTATTTTGTCGTGAGTTTTTTTCATGATGTTTTAGTGAGCAGGTGTGTGGTGGGGTTATTTTGTAATGTTAATTTGGTATGAGTTTATTTTTCGTGATGATTTATCTAGCAGAGATGGGATGGGGTTATTTTGTAATGTTAATTTGTCGTGAGTTTTTCTCGTGGTGTTTTCGTAAGCAGGTGTGTGATGGGGTTATTTTATAATGTTATTTTGGTATGAGTTTTTTTTCCCGTGACGTTATATTGTGTGGTGAGGTTATTTAGTTATGTTGTTTTGGTATTTTTTTTTTGTTTTGTTTTCGTGATGGTTTATTGTGTAATGTTATTTTGTTATGAGTTTTTTCCTTTTGTTGTGTTTTATGAAACAGGTGAGTAGTGGGTTAATTTTGTGATGAGTTTTTTTTCCTTTGTGTTTGGTATTGTCATATTTGGTCGAGAAGTGCTTTTGTTTCGTAGGTCTGCTATGTAATGGTTTATTGTAAGAATTATCGTGTGATTATTCATGCCGTCATTTTTTTGTCATTGAGTATGTTTTTTTCCTCCATTTAAAAAAATGGTTAGTTTGATTCTATGTATAATTATACGTTATGCCAAGAGCTCCCAGGAACTCACAGTATTTTGCATACTGTGAGATATATAATGGGTTTATTAATTAATAGATCTTTATGTATTGTATATTGTATAAATAAAAATCTGAACAGTTATAATTAGAATATACGAAAATCATCCCGATGATATTTATAATTTTATCATTGGTCTTATTTTGCAATTGCGGGTAGATTCTAAAGATCGGAACGATTGTGAAATCTGGAGTTATGTTACCGTAGAGTTAGCTTCTTTTATCTCCTTCAAATGCCATGGCATTTAAGGAGGAAGTTATCAGTGAAAAATAGATGAGAGTAGTCAGTCTCCGACTGTCAGCATATCTTATTTGAACAGGTGGTATAGCTACAAATTTCATTGTGGTTTTGGTAATGGCTAAAAATATATGTTGATTTTCATTTACTCTATGACCACGTAGGAATTTTTGGTTGAAAACTTAAAATAAATAAAAAATCTGAATTTCACCTATTATCTATTAGGACCACGTAGGAATTTTTGGTAAAAAAAAAATTAAAGTATTATTTCCACGTAGTGTCTATTATGGACACTTAGGGATTTTTGGGTAAAAAAAAAAATCACGAAATTTTGGTTAAAAACATTTTTCAAAATTTATAATCTCCACGTAGTATCTAACAGTACAGTGAAGGAATTAATTACGGCTCGCTTTCATGGATTTTTACTCTCTAGCATTTTTACAAAAACAGGCCGAGCGGCGGTAAGCAACTTCGGCAACAATTGCTCTTTATATGACCGGCACGGGCGACTTAATTGCACTGAGTGGGACCAGCTGAGTTAATTGGGTTTTGCCCTGCATCATTGTACGAGATTAAAGTGTTTCTATTTCAGGTGTGGCCACCGGTTGGCACAGCCCGTGTTTCCCCGAATTCCTTCGGTAGGGTGGAAAGCTGACCTCCTCCTTTCATAGTAGTTAACGCTTCGGGTTGTTTGATGACGGTTGACCACTACTTATTTGCTGAATGCGATGTCTTTTTCATCTGCGTCTGGTGTTTGCTTAAGTGGCTTACGAGCACGTGCATATATTCATACATTGTATGTATGTATGTATGTATATATACGTGCGTATATATGTATATACATGTGTTCTTTATATATATATATATATATATATATCTATATATAATATATATATATATATATATATATATATATATATATATATATATATGTGTGTGTTTGTGTGGTGTGTGTGTGTGTGTACAAGGAATATATTATAGTGTCTATGAAATAGAGATCTAAGCGAGAATAGAAAATATAAAAAAAGGAGATTGGTTCTGTCTTTCTACCTATCCATTTATCGGTCTGTTTTTGTGTGTGTGTACATACCTAATACATTCATACATACATACGTCCATACTACACTCAAGTAATCGAAAATTGAAAGATACCAGAAAACATGGATACAATAAGCATACAATAAAAGGCCTTAGAGAGAGAGAGAGAGAGAGAGAGAGAGAGAGAGAGAGAGAGAGAGAGAATGTCATTCAGTGAAAAGCAGGTGATCTTCCGTCACCGTTTTGACAGATCCCAATAACTCCCGAATGCAATAACTATAATTAAGGCAATGTTCCAGTCACATAAATTTAGAATTCCGACAGAGAGAGAGAGAGAGAGAGAGAGAGAGAGAGAGAGAGAGAGAGAGAGAGAGATCAATTCTTCGCGTGCATGTGACAGCCCACACGT
>NC_087213.1:57998315-58015318 GCF_015104395.2 Macrobrachium nipponense | reverse complement strand
TATGAAAACCACACAGACTGGAAGTAATCCGCTTATATCTTGAACAGTATAAAAACCAAACACGAACAGTCTGAAAAAAAACAGATTGGAAGTAATCTTTCTAAGTCTTGAACAGTATGAGGACCGATCAGATTAAAGGGACAGGGAATGGCATATGGTTAATAATAAGGTCCAAAGAATATTCGTACAAGAGAGAGAGAGAGAGAGAGAGAGAGAGAGAGAGAGAGAGAGGAGCGATTCCAGGAAACAAAATTTATTTTAATAAAATCTCCTCTACTGAACCTTAGGATATATTGAAGAATAATAGGGTCAAGACAAGAATGACATCATTCTATTTGTAGATTGCGATGGATTTAAGAATAGAAATTCATCACTATTGGTAAACTTCAGAACATAATTATATCACTCTGCTAATAGGTTTAAGAACGGAATGATATCACTCTATAAACAGATTTAAGGATAGAAATATATAATTCAATTATCAGATTTAAGAAATGAATTATATAACTTTATTAACAGATTTAAGAATAGAATTATATCACTCTATTCATAAACTTAAGAACAGATATCACTCTGATAACATATTTAAGAACAGAATCATAATACTCTATTAATAAACTAAAGAACAGAATTATATCACTCTATCAATAAACTTAAGGACAGAATTATATCACACTATTAATAAACTTAAGAACAGAATTATATCACACTTAACAGATCTAAGGACAGAATTATATCACTATTAATAAACTTAAGAACAGATTATAGTACACTATTAATGAACTTAAGAACATAATTATATCACTCTATTAACGGAATTATAATATACTATTAATAAACCTAAGAACATAATTACATAACTTTATTAACAGGTTGAAGAATACAATTACATCACTCTATCAGCAGATTCAAGATCATAACTATCTCACGTAAACAGAACAAAGAGAGCCAAGGCTTAGCTTCTCAGTAATAACTTCGTAATGACTACATGTGCGAGAGAGAGCTCGCGTGCGCGTGTGCGTCCTTACATGTGTACATGTGTTTGTGTGTGTGTGTATGTGTGTGTTCGCCACGTATCCCGAGGCCACCTCCTATTCTTTTGTTAAACACCTCCTAAGTATCCAAACCACCTCGTTCTCTAATCCCATTCTTTAAAAAAAATGGTAAATAGTTCCCATTATCTTCACATTACTAAAATTACTCGGCTCCATTTTTTTTTTATTTTTGCTCCCGTGAACACTGCGACACTAATGTCATGCAAATTTGACAAACTATTACGCAGGAGGAACTTTCCTTCCTTCCTCTCTCTCTCTCTCTCTCTCTCCTTTCTTCTCCTCAGTTCTCTCTTCTTCCCCCTTCCCCCCCCTCCCCCCCCCCCCCCCCCTCGGGTCATCTCTCTCTCCTCCAGACAGGGTTCATACTAAAAACTGCCTAAATGATATTATTTTGAGTTTTGTCTTAATACATTCGCGGTTAAAAGTTCTGGAAATATATTAAGGCAATTAGAATCTTCATTAAAATTATATAATGCTTATTATTGTTTCGCTAGTTCGTAATGGAAATAGCCGCTGTACATGCATAAACACACACACACACACACACACACACACACACATACACACACACACACACACACACACACACACACACACACATATATATATATATATATATATATATATATATATATATATATATATATATATATACATATAATATCACATATATATACATATATATACGTATATATATATATATATACTATATATATATATATACATATATATATATATATATATATATATATATATATATATATATATATATATATAAAACAATAAAAAAATATAAAATGGACTCCCCTCCTAAAAAATAAAATAAAGTAAAAATAAAAATAAAAGTAAATCTCCTTCATTTATTCACCAGTGCGATAATAAAAACTTCTGCCCCCCCACCCCAATGAAAAAAAAAATTATCCCCCTTTCCTTGAAAATAAAAAAAAAATAAAAATAAATATACAAGTAAATCTCCTTATTTATCCACAAGTGCGATAGTAAAATCCCCCCCCCCCATAACAAAATAAATTAACTCCCTCCTAAAAAATTGAGCGATAGTAAAACTCCACCCCCCAAAAAAATTAACCTTTCCCGAAAAAAGAAAAATAAAAAATAAAAAATACATGTAAATCTCCTTCATATATCCACTAGTGCAATAGTTAAACTTCTCTCCCCCCCCCCACACCCCACCACAATAAAAAAATAAATCAACCCCCCCTCCAAAAAAAAAGTTAATAAAACAAAAACGTAGCTGCTAGCTTCCTGGTCAAAACCGACACTGGCCCTTTAAGTAATGATTCCCCGTTCATTCTAACCAACAGGTGAGAGTGGCTCGCACCTATACCACCCAGGTCGCCATGTTTTAAAACTGAATGCAAATTAAAATCCGCATATCGGTACCATAAAAAAACATCTATTATCAAAGGGGATCACTTAGAGATCCGACAAATATACGACTGGATTTGCATATTAAAGGCGTAAGCTGTTAACGCCGGACTGTCGCTAAAACACTGCCTAAATAATATATGTACCAAAAATAAAAAAGAATGGGAATTAAATTACATAGATGAGTTAATGCTCGGCTGATGTGTGTCCTGACGCCAGGAGGCGTTAATCAGATTAGTGTTTAATAGACTGCCAATTGATACTAATATAACGGAATCGATTCACTTCGTAATAGAAATTTAGTAAATACATAATGGGTTGTAATTCTTGTCTGCCGCAGCTTGTGACGGATGGTTCATGGATGGGAAAATGATAAACGAGTTATACACAACCACATCAACAAACACGCATATACATAAACATATACATTATATATACACACAAATATCTATCTATCTATCTATATAAAAAAGTAGTCCACAAAAACGCCAATATATAGAAAGAAAGTACGATATTTCAGAGACTGCTGTCTCTCTCTCTCTTCAGGTAGGTGAAGAGAGAGACAGCAATCTCTGAAATATAGTCCTTTCTTTCTATATTTTGGCGTTTTTAAGGGCTCCTTTTATTACAGCTGAGGCTACCAACCGTTTGCAGTTGGATAGACTGTCTGGTCGTCTGGTAGTAACATGTTACCAGGAGTCGTAGCCCCCCCCTGATTATTGTACTAGCCCGGCCCCCCCTACATCGCACAACTGCATATATGTATACACACACACACACACACACACACACATATATATATATATATATATATATATATAATATATATATATTTATATATACATAATACACACATACATACTATCATATATATATATATATATATATATATATATATATATGTGTGTGTGTGTGTGTGTGTGTGTGTGTGTGGTGTGTGTGTGTGTATATACTATATATGCAGTGTGCGATGTAGCTGACTAGTACAATAATCAGGCCTACGACTCCTGGTAACTTGTTACTACCAGACAACCAGACAAAGTCTATTCAACTGCAAACGGTTGCTAGCCTCAGCTGGGGCCAATAAAAGGGGTGCGTGGCCTGCAGCCTCACCCTTAAAGAAAAAATACTTGGTGTATTCTGAAGCATAAACTTACATACATAACTCACATAAATACATAATATAAATACACCCATTATGTCAGAATTCAATACTCTATACAATATTGATGGTGAACTCCCACTTACAAACAACTTGTTATATTCTTCTTCACTAATCGAACCATTCTTTCTGAGATTTCTTAATTGGTAATTTATCTTGTCTTATTTTATATATATCTTCTTGAGGACACTTCATAAATTTAAAATTGTCAGAGAGAACAGCTTCCATCTTTTCAACATAATCGGGTCTGTTTAATATGACAATGCCGTTACCCTTATCGGGCATAGATATCACAATGTTTTTATTCATTTTCAATTTCTCAAGTATATCCATATCCAAAGTGGAAATGGTGTTAAACGAATAACGAAAAAACTTGGGAAATTTAGTGATAATGCTTTTTACATTATTCACGTACTCCCTAAATTCTCTTTTATAGAGGGGTTGTTGCCTCAGTCGGTAGAGCAAGAGTTCGAAGCACAACAATATGGACTTCTTGGGGTACTTGAACAATGGGAGGCTTGAAGTTCAATCCTAGTGATAACAGAAACTTTTCTCTGCTGCTGAGTACATAGTTGGAGTAATTGTGAATGCACTTGTCTTCGTTGTTACGGTTTAGGTCGAATGATCCTCCCCAGCTGACAAACTTCCTTCTGTGAACACTTGTTACCTGTTCATTATACCTCAGGAGGGAGTTTTGAATAACATTTTTCACATGAGTAAAATCAAGATTGCTAAGAGCATTCCTGACCCTGTCCTCATCGGCGGCGATGTCCTGCTTCAGTCGGGCAGACAGTCTCCGTTTGTGGTCGATTTCTTGCAATAAAAGAGTGTGTTGGCAATCCTCATAAGCGGGCGATTGGATGAGATTCCTTCTATACACTTTAAATCTTAAAAATTTCGGCATAATATTCTGCGAAAAGCATTTTTTCAGAAAGTCCACGTCTAATGAAGCCTTTGACTCTTGCTTTGCGAGCTTTTCCCATTTCCGCACGTCTCTGGTAGTCTGGGCATCATTTCTTCTCCGGATTACAGTGAAAGTAGACAGATGTTCTGGAAATCTCAATCTCAGTGTGAGTTCAGAACATCATCTATTCTTATGAAATACCCGAAGGTGCGGTGCTAGCAAGCTTTGACATCACCTCCCTTTTCACAAACGTTCCTATCAAGGAAACGATTGATATAGTTTTAAACTCTATTTATAATAACATTGAACAAGTGAAAAATATTTCAAGAAATGCTTTTAAAACTCTTCTTAACTTATGCATAAACGATAATCACTGTTTATTCAATAATTTGCACTACAAACAATTTGAGGGTTTCGCAATGGGATCTCCACTTTCAGCCCCAATGGCCAACATATTTCTTTGTTTTCAATACTCTAGTTCTGCAATATAAGAATTGTCAAATAAAAAGTTCAACGAAAACCCTACCTTACCATTTGAAGGCATAACGCAGGCGGTGGTTCCTACTTCCGGCCCCAAATTTGTGGGCGCCTCACAGGAAATGTCTAAAAGGACCCCCTAAAATCGGCCAAGTTAAAACGGCCATCTTCTCTTGAGAGGATATCACCTGATTAATGGTCCCGCGTTACGAAGCACTAATAAGGTTTAATGAATGGTTTTGTAGGGCATAATAAGGTTACTTGGCCCTTTCTGGAGGGCCACAACAATATTTATGGTCACTTACGAGGTGGGCATTTCAAGATTAATATGCCCTTCGGGGGTAACAAGGTATTTTTTTTTTTTTGGCCTTGCCTTACCCGTTGTAATAACACATCCTTCCACATTCCCTAAAAAAGAAATCAGTGTTTTTATACAACCACATCACAGAAAATCATATTAGAAGTTCTTTTTATATGGTTGTAACTATACATGTTAGTATCAATGTATCTGCTTATTACCTCAGCAGTCAAGTCATTTTACATTACTGAAACGTTGAATACATAATTCCGGATTCGCAAAATTTCTCGTCTCCTCACTAAACAGCAATAAATTCTGCACCTACTGGGATGTTAAAATACACTATTCCCAAATTAGTTAGATTCCTCGGTTTACATTTATTGTCTCTTCAATAAACAGCAATAAATTTTACGCCTACTGGGATGTTAGAATGCATTACTGCCAATAAATTCTACACCTACTGAGATGTTAAAATACAACATCCCCAGATCAGTTAAGATTTATCTTTTTACATTTAATGTCTCTTCACTAAACAGCAATAAATTCTGCACTTTACAGCCTCCAAACTTCCAGTACAGCCCAGGAGCTGCCTTTCACAGCAGGAGCAGCAGCAAGAACAGCAGTAGTAGTGGGTCACACCAGAAAACCCATGACGTCAGCAATACCCTTTCAGTCCCAGGCAGACCTATAACGACAGAATCCTCCTCCCAGACTCTGGGGAACTCCTCTTTTAGAACCTTATTAGTTCCAATGAATATTTCCAAGGGGACGTCATAAAGGTGCCAGGGGGTCCTATTAAAGTAAGTAACCTTTTCCTTTGACTCCCCTAATAAGGTTGAATGGCCGATCTTACGGTTGGGGGGGAGGGGGGCGGACTTGACACGCCTGACTGACCTCTTATCGCTTACTCGGGGAGTAAGCCTACACACTACTTTGTTGTTGTTGGTGGTGTTGTTGTTGTTGTTGCGAGGGTAGGAAAGCCTAATAAAGTCTGAAAAAGGTGTTTCACATTGTATTAAAGATACAGGAATTTTAGGATACGATATTTATGACTTATTTATTAAAACGAAAATGTAAAATAAATAAATAATGAGTATGTTAAAAGTACAGAAAAATCTTTATTAATAAAATATAATGTATTTATTTTAATTTTCGTTGGTGAAACAACGCTCTATTTGACTGTAGATTTTAGCACGCACCCCGAGTAAGCTGGAGGTCGGATCACGCTCATTATTTTTTTTTTTACTGGGCAATGGGCGTGTTTACGAAGGCCTCCTAATAAGGAGTTTGACGGATCCTTTTTTTGGGGAGAGAGAGAGAGAGAGAGAGAGAGAGAGAGAGAGAGAGAGAGAGAGAGAGAATAAATGGGTATCCAGGCATTTACAATATACGGACCTTTTTCACGAGTCGATGGCATATTTCATGGTGAACTTCATTTCTATAATGAATTCTTGGCTTCACATCTCACAGCTTATCCTTCTTACTTTTATGAAAAGTTTTCAGTAACGTAACTTATAAAATACCACTTCTTTGCGTAGCAAATTGAAGTAAAGCAGTGAATCCAAGAGTTTTTTTTTTTTAATAGCAACTTTTGATTTCAATGCAGCGCTAAATTTAATCATCTTTTAAACTTGCTATTACTTTCAGTATCACAAGGAAGGAAGGAATAATGAAAGAAAGAAAGAAAGAAAGAAAGGGAAATAAAATACAAAAAAATAAAAAAAATAAAAAAAATAGTAACTTTTAAATCAAATGCAACGCTAAATTTAATCATCTTTTAAACTTGCTATTACTTTCAGTATCACAAGAAAGAAAGAAACAAAAAAAGAAAGAAAGAAAGAAAGAAAGGGAAAAAAATAAAAAAATAAATAAAAGAAAAGGTATACACAGTCCTTTTTGTGTGCCTTGTGTGATCTAATACACTAGACCTTTCCAGCGTACCACAATAAGGGTAATGACCTCTTTTTTTTTTTTTTTAAATGGTATAAGGTTATGTACCCATTTCTGTGGGTCATTCAAAGTTTTAGGCTAATGGGGTCCTCCTTACCAGAGGTGTGCAATGCTTTTTTTTCTATTTTTTTTGGAACCGGCCATTAGGTAAAAATAACCTTTTACGGAAACTACCTACCCTCTAGTTTATCACTCTGTTCTTTGTAGACACATTTCTATTTATATATATATATATATATATATTATAATATCTATATATATATATATATATAGATATGCTTATAGGTATAGATATAGATATAGATATAAATAATTATATATTATAAATAAATATATATAATATATTCATATATATTATTATATATATATATATATATAATATATATCTTATTTATACAGGGTGTCCGTAAAGTCCCCAATACCATTCTGAGCAATAAATACTTGTAATGGTACTGGGACTTTCATGGACATCTTTGGTATGTATTATATATCATAATATATATTATATATATATATATAATATATTATTATATATAGTATATATAAAATATATAACACATATATATAATTTTAAAAAGATTGGGTCGACTTAATATGATATCAACCTTTATTGAATCTATATAGTAATTTTTCACTATTTACATGCAATTCATGGTTAAGTTTGTTAAGAGAGTATAAGTGCTGGTTAAAAAAAGTTAACAATATTTAAACACGTGCTGGCAGTATCCATGCTAACCATAGGAGTGTGAAGCCCGATTAAGCCATATTATGAGTATATAAAATATTACAACTTTTCTTTAGTTTGTCCCTTAAGCAAGTGGTCAAATCCTGATTGTAAGTCTTTTATTTTATTTTTTAAAATTTTATTTATTATTATTAATATTTTTTTTTTGAGCTGAGGGTAAATATCCAGAGCTGATATCAATGCCACCAATGGCGGGTGTTCAGCACGAGCTTCCACCAATCACGATCGGCGTCCATGATATCGGTTGAGGATAATTACTGACAAAAACAAAAACAGACTATAATAGGAAGATCTACAAGAGGTAGTTATTGAATATATAATGAATAATAATCATAATCATTATATCTCAATTGAAAACTGCAAAGAACTTATACACTTGCTCCTTACGGGCTGCACTAGGAGCAAGAGCCCGTGCTGGGATAAGGCCAGCTAAATCTAAAACAAGTACACTTGCAAAATTATGCGATTGTATCACCTAGAGTTTTGCAAGCTAAAAAAATGTATTTCAATATATATAAGAATACTCTATAAGAATATTTAACACCACAACCAAAATAGACTCTTTTCACTGCAAAAACAAGGATTCCCAGATCGAGTGTCCCACACTCGGTAACAAATAAAAACCACGTAGAACGTTTTCAACAGATGAAAAAAAATAAAAATAAATAAAAGGATACAGAGAATAAACAACAATAACAAACAAAGGCTTCCCAAAATGATGAGGGAAAATCCCGTCGTAAAAAAGATTTTTATTTCGAGTTTCAAATTATATAACAGTTTTTTTTTTACGTTGAATTAAGCAGGGTGTTGCAACACGAGGTATGAAAAAAACACACACACAAAAAAATACAAACATCCCACTTACTCAGATGAAAAAATGCCAACACAAACTCACATATACCCGCACTTACTGTGCATATTAGCACGAGAGAGAGAGAGAGAGAGAGAGAGAGAAGAGAGAGAGAGAGAGAGAGAGAGAAGAGAGAGAGATAAAGCACGAAATATTCGCTATATGATCTTCAGTATTCAGAGGCAGATTATTTTAAGTAATAAAAAAAATATCACTAATAATATTTGATGATGTGATGACGATTACTAGAATAATTTGAATTCGATTTAACTATTTTACATCTTGGACAAGAAATACGGTAAGAGTAAAAATATCCAATTTAAAAACCTTAAAAAGAAATTACAAATTAACTAAGATTATATACATAACATTTCCCAAAATAAAAGCAAACAGCTTTCAGCAGAAGGAGACCCATGTCGTAAATCTACATCTTTTAAAATTAACATAACTTCCACAAAAAGATGATACGAATAAATGTTAAATACATACATACATACAAACGGCCACGGTTCGAATTCTGGCCACTTTTCATTCCCACTGGTTGTAAGTGATTCCCCAGGTATAGTGAATCTGATATTAAAAGATAATATTGTGGCTTAACATTTGTGAATATAAGTCAAACGTGTATATGCATTGTTTTTTTTTATTATATATATATATATATATATATATATATATATATATGTATATATATATATATATATATATATATATATATATATATGATATTGTAATAGCCAACAATGTACTTTCAACTTCTCAAATTCTTTTCCTCTTATTTTTTGATACGTTTGTCATAACAGCCTTAAGCTCCAACTTCAAAGATATATAATATATATATATATATATATATATATATATATATATATATATATATATATATATAGAGCATATATTTTAAGTACACTATAAACAAATAGACTTGTCATAACTGAAGCAGCAACGCAAAGCACTGACACAAGGAGAGAACCGAACAGAAAATTGAGTGCAACCATAGACTTCAAACAATCAGACTAACCACCAGAAATGTAATAAGTTCCGCGTAAGAGCAACTTCCCCACCCCCACCCCCTCCGCCGCCCCCCCGGAAAAAACCGCTATGTCTTAATTAAAGTAGGCAGGTGCAAATCTCCCTTCAGTGATGTAAATGATACAATTTTTCCATTTGGCCCAACAATTACAGTCAATTTCCATTTTCAAAGTTCACCCGCGAGGATTAATTAAGGAAGAAAATGGGATTCCAAGGAGGAAAAAAGAAGAAATCCCCTGGAACATGAGAATTCCCTCTCTCTCTCTTCCTCTCTCTCTCTATCTCTCTCATCTCATCTCTCTCTCCTTCTCTCTTCTCTCTCATCTCAAGTATGCTTCAAGAATTTAGTGGAATCACTTTTATGAGAATTCTCTTTTCCCAAAGCTGGGCCTGATTCTTCCTCTTCTTCTCTACCTCACTTTAAAATTCTCTCTCTCTCTCTCTCTCTCTCTCTCTCTCTCTCTCTCATATACAGAAACACCAAACAGTATCTATCACGTTACCAATACAGTTAGCACAAAATCCTACAACTGCCCAACCTAATAGCATTCGCCTCTCTCTCTCTCTCTCTCTCTCTCTCTCTCTCTCTCTCTCTCTCTGCTCTCTACCCCCCCTCTCCGTCTCTCTCTCTCTCAATCATCCAAATCAATAATTCAGCATATTCTCTCCCAGAAAAAAAAGTCATCAAAGCCAACAGGCATTTTTCCTTTAAATAAGACAGGCCTTACCTGAGCTACTTGCCTATTCATAAGAACATGCCACAATTTCTGCTTAATCAATGAGAGAGAGAGAGAGAGAGAGAGAGAGAGAGAGAGAGAGAGAGAGATAATGGAAACACTTTTTTCATATCAGCTTTATTATTTGCGAATGTACTGTCAGAGAGAGAGAGAGAGAGAGAGAGAGAGAGAGATAATGCAAGCACTTTTTCAGAGCAGCTTTTATTATTTGTGAGTGTATTGTCAACAGGAGAGAGAGAGAGAGAGAGAGAGAGAGAGAGAGAGAGAGAGAGAGAGAGAGAGAGAGAGAGATAATGCAAGCACTTTTTCAGAGCACTTTTGATTAATTTGTGCGTGTATTGTCAACAAGAGAGAGAGAGAGAGAGAGAGAGAGAGAGAGAGAGAGAGAGAATAATAAATGCACTACCTTGAGTGATATGAGCTTTCAAAGGAGCTAAATTACTGGCAGCGAATTGTTAAGGAGAGAGAGAGAGAGAGAGAGAGAGAGAGAGAGAGAGAGAGAGAGAGAGAGAGAGAGAGAAATACTTTCCTCTTAACAACCGTTATGACGCTCGGAAGCGAGAGATAATTATATAGAGGATGCAAACATTAAAAATCTACGTGAAAATACAGTACAAACAATTAAAACCACATTTACTCTTGGGTATCCTCAAGCGTAAACATTTGTTCTCTAATTAATGCCCAGAACACCCTCCATTAAATATTAAATGAAAATAACTCATTGTGTTACATTTGAGTAACGAATATTCATGAGGAAAATACACCTTAGTAATTATATACTGTCACTTTCTTGAATAGCATATACCATTCTTAACAAGGCGTGATCCCACCTTCAGCTTACTAGGGACGCATAAGTGATAAACATTATATTCGTAACTTTTAACTTGAATTAAAACGTGCTAAAATCTATGATGAAATAGAGCCTTGTTTTACCGACGAAAATTAAAATAAACACGCTATATTAAAATAGAAATAATTGTTCTGTACTGTTTAATATGCAAATTATTTACTTTTTACACTTTCACTGAAATAAAAAAAATCATTAATATCCTATACTAAAATTCCTGTGCCTTTAACACAAAGCAAAAAACACCTTTTTCAGACATTTTTAGGCTCTTCCATAGACCTTTCCTACCCAACAAAAGCAACAACAATAACAAAGTACTTTGTAGGCTTACTCTCCGAGTAAGCGAAAATGCAGATTTGTATATTCCGAAAAATAACATTCAGAGAAATCGTCGTGTAATAAATTGAAATGTGGAGGGATATATATTCTATGATTCACTTATTTGACCTTAAGAATGAAAAAAGCTTTTTTTTTTCTTAAGGAAGGAGCCAGAATACGATAGTCACAAGATTGGAAAATGATGCAAACCAAACAATAAGGAGGAAAATATTAAAGGAAAGGACTCTGAGTTCAAGCAAAAAAAATTGTTTTTTAATTATTGAAATAAGAGTTAAATACCAGCCAAGTCTTCCGTCTTTCAATTCTCAGTTTGCTTCAGTCCTCTACCCAATACTATAGAAGATATACCCTCTCTCTCTCTCTCTCTCTCTCTCTCTCTCTCTCTCTCTCTCTCTCTCTCTCTCTCTATATATATATATATATATATATATATATATATATATAATAAATATAAACATATATATATATATATATATATATATATATATATATATATATATATATGGGGATACAATCCAACAATGAAGAAAATCCTCTTGTCGTTTGAAATATATATTACTTTACAGGATTAAAGCTTTCGACCATCAACTGTGGTCTTGTTCACTAAAGACACTTTAGTGAACAAGACAACAGTTGATGGTCGAAAGCTTTAATCCTGTACAAGTAATATATTTCAAACGACAATAGGATTTCTTCATTGTGGATTGTATCCCCATTTACTTAGAGGTACGACATAGTACCTGGCTTCTGCATATATATATATATATATATATATATATATATATATATACATATATATATATATATATATATATATATATAATATATATATGTATATATATATATATATATATATATATATATATATAGATATATATATATACTATATATACATATAATTTTATAAATTTATACATTTATAAAAATCCAATGTAGCACGAAGGAACATATACTAGAGAATATCCTTAAATCCACCTTCCTACCGTGGGTTTAAGGATATATAAACATACATTTATATATACATATACATATGTATACATATAATCCCGTCCCCTTATGGGGAGGTGCGTTGCGTGTCTATGACTCAACATATATCTCGACCCAGTTTGTTCCTTTATAGCCCTATTTGGCCAGCAATCATAAACTTCGGCGAAGACCGCCCCGATATCAAAAACCCTACGTAGGTCTAGAGGCTTATTCGTCATGCTATAAATTGTGAACTAACGACCGACTTTGAACGGATTTACCAGGTACTTTTTTTTTACATTTCTTATATTTGAGGAGAATATCCGGGGAAGACCTGGAATAAATAGCGGAGAAAATACTATAACGCACTCCCGTTGCCATCACTCACATGAGTGTGTATGTATGTGTATGTGTATTTAGGTATGTATGCATATGTATATTATATGTACACATATATATTATATATGACTGGTAAAAATGTTGTTACAACAGAATTCCATCTAAGAAAAGGAGCCCATAAAACGCCAAAATTTAGAAAGTAAGTACTATATTTCAGAGACTGCTGTCTCTCTCTTCAGCAGGCTCTGAAATATAAGACTTGCTTTCAATATATTGGCGTTTTTATGGGCTCCTTTTATTAGATTTTAGATGTTATACTATATATATATATATATATATATATATTATATATATATGATATATATATATATATATATGTGTGTGTGTGTGTGTATATTTATATATATTTCATAAAAAGCAAATGATCTTATTTATAATAATCAAGAACCTTCACAACTAAGCATGTTGAAAAGCCTAACCTGAAACATCAACATTATGCCTCTACAAATGAACAGACCTAAAAATAAAATAGAGGTCACCCACCTCCCTCAACCCCCCGAGCTTTGGCGTCCAATTGTTTTTAATGAAAAGCCTTCAGGCAAGAAAAAACATATGAACTTCGATTCAAAGCCCACAAACTATAACTCACACGACTGGTCATCCCAACCTTTGATCAAGTTTTTCTAGACTCCAGACCATTCCGACGGGTTGATGAAAACCTTCTAGAAAAAAAAAGTGACTATTTATTTTGTCCAGAAGACCCTTCGTACCCACCACCGTGGCATTAACACCAAATCCAGCAACCTTAAAGATGTTCTCACTCCAGAACACCAAGAGGTATTAATTAGCAGCAATAAATATAGTCCCACACCGGTAATCCGCTCAACGCTCCGGGGTATTGATTGTACCTGGTTCTCTTTTTGGTATAATGCCCAGATATTTTAAGTTATATTTCTAGGTGCAACTGAACTATTAGTTCCTCGATGCCAGGATAAGTTCAGAATTCAGGAGGGCGCTTCCTTCCGTGAAATACAAACACACCAAAGGGATATTTAGTCACTTCTTCAGTGTATAATCTGTGAATAAAAATAAACTACGTATAAAAAATATATCAGTCAAATAATTTACTGTTTAAAGAGGATACGAAATACAAGTTAATTATTAAATATGTATAAAAATATCGACGATACTCGAGAGTGAATTAATAAACGCCGCTCGAAAATTCTTGGTAGGATTTTGCAACGCTTCAGAAAAAGTATAGAGAATTTACTCTCTCATAACATTTCATATTTGCGTAGAATGAAAATTTTGTAACTGGTCCCGTGGGAGTTAGAAGCATATTGGAAACTTCGAGGACCCAAATAATTCATGAAAGCATGGCATAAACACTAGTTTTGAAATGATAAAGAAACGGAAGGTTAAAACCTTTAAAAATACCTTCTAACTTATCACAAACGAGTTCTGTTCTCTGTGATATAAATGATTTCTTCAAGTTTAAGTCTATATTTGTGTGACTATTCGCCAAAGAACAACACACAAGTTGCATTACCAGCGATTAATCAAATGCATTTTTTGAGGCTATAATGTTTCTGTTTTCATAAAAGATGAAATTGTTTGGCTTTTGACACGGTGACTTCCAAATTACAGGGTTAAGTGACCTATTTTATGAAAATCCAGTAAGCCAACTACGGGGCACGTATCCAGGAAATTCAATTTGATACGCATTTAACCAAATTCAAGCGATTGCAAAAGTTAACACGATTCTCTCTCTCTCTCTCTCTCTCTCTCTCTCTCTCTCTCTCTCTCTCTCTCTCTCTCTCTCTCTCGTAGTGGGTACGTTTAATGCATGTATATTCGTTTTCAAATGTTAGATATGTTTTTTATTAGACGATATTTTTTATCACAGGTATGTTTTAAAACTGTGTGTGTGTGTGTGTGGGGCGTGTTTTATATGTGCAAACATTCAATTGTAAGTACCAGATATTTTTCCATAATTACTGTACTTTGAAAAGACTTTCTCTCTCTCTCTCTCTCTCTCTCTCTCTCTTCTCTCTCTCTCTCTCGTTTCGGGTATGTCTAGTGTGTGTATTTCTTTATTTGCAAATATTAGATATTTTTTCTATTACCAGACTTTTTAAATGAGCCTCTCTCTCTCTCTCTCTCTCTCTCTCTCTCTCTCTCTCTCTCTCTCTTTCGTTTTGGGTGTGTCTAAAGCGTGTATTTGTTTATTTGCAAATATTAGATATTTTTTCTATTACCAGACTGTTTTTAAATAAACTCTCTCTCTCTCTCTCTCTCTCTCTCTCTCTCTCTCTCTCTCTCTCTCTCTCTCTCTCTCTCTTTCTTTTGTTGTGTCTAAAGCGTGTAGTTTATTTGCAAAATATTAGATATTTTTTCTATTACCAGACTGTTTTTAAATAAACTCTCTCTCTCTCTCTCTCTCTCTCTCTCTCTCTCTCTCTCTCTCTCTCTCTCTCTCTCGTTTTGGGTGTGTCTAAAGCGTGTATTTATTTATTTGCAAATATTAGATATTTTTTCTATTACCAGACTCTTTTTAAATGAACCCTCTCTCTCTCTCTCTCTCTCTCTCTCTCTCTCTCTCTCTCTCTTTCGTTTTGGGTGTGTCTAAAGCGTGTATTTGTTTATTTGCAAATATTAGATATTCTTTATATTACCAGACTGTTTTTAAATAAAAACCCATCTCTCTCTCTCTCCCTCTCTCTCTCTCTCTCTCTCTCTCTCTCTCTCTGTGGACAGCATATAGGCCAGTAACGAAATACAAAAAAAAATCTATATCTATAATCACGATTTTCTCCTTCGGGGTTCTATATAAAGCGTACGGTCTAAATGGAAGGCACTGATTGGCTACAACAACATGAAAAAACACTTTACCTTCGCCAAATTCAGGCCTCTAGCCCGTGCCTATGGCGCTCCTATATAGGCCCACCAGCCGCCGGAAGTAATGACAAAAAAAAAAAAAAAAAAAAAAATACAATACCTCTTTTATTATTTTCCCACCCGGTCAAACTCAGCAAGTGCTCCCGTGGGCGTCAAACGCAACACGTACTCTCAATTAACGAGTACTTTGAGCTTAAGAGTTAGTTGCTGTTGGACGATGAGCCTATATTTTATTTGGGTGGACACATATACGCTTGGAATGAATAGTTCCCACACTTTGTCTATTACAGTACAAGGACAATTTCGTTTAGACTTAGAGTGGAGTATATAAGTGTTAATTGTGAAAAGCTAAATAGTTAGATAAGGGAATGTGGGCAATATATATATATATATATATATATATATATATATATATATATATATATATATATATATAAGAGTACATAAACACACGCACACACACACACATATATACATATATAATATATATTATATATATATATATAGATATTATATATATATGTACATTATATACGTATTGATATATAAATTTATTTACTTATTGTATACATCATTATATATATATATATATATAATATATATATATATATATATATATATATATATATGTATCTTTACGTATATATACATACATCTCGTATATATATATAGATATATAGTAACGTTATACACTGTATCGTGCACTGAATATTACGTTGTAGGAAGCCCACTAAAATAAAAGCTTTCAATACTTTAAATTTGTTTCCCAATTTTAGTGGGCTTCCTACAACATATGTACACACACACACACACACACACCACCACATATATATATATATATATATATATATATATATATATATATATATATATGCAAGGACATAATTGTATGTGACGTAATTTAAACAAAATTATCTGTAACAAAATCACCATCAAACTCTGATTAGGAAGAGGCGTTCTCTTTACTTGCAAATATGTCCACAGACATTATGTATGAAAATTCGTAATGTAACCAAGTCTA
>NC_087213.1:57990815-57993315 GCF_015104395.2 Macrobrachium nipponense | reverse complement strand
CTTGGAACGGATTAACCATTTTACTTGTAAAATGTGGTCCAAGATACGAAAACCTCATGATACGAAGGGCGCCTCGGAACGGAGTTAATTTCGTATCTCGAGGTACTACTGTATATATAGATATATATATATATATATATATATATATATATATATATATAGATATATAGATTATATATATATATATATATATATATATATATATATATATATATATATATATATATATATATATATATATATATATGTATATTAGAATACTAATTTAATAACGAATAAAAAATTTAAAAAGGAAAACAAAACAGTATGCCCATAAAACGCAACACAAGAGAAAGCACAGAGTTCATATTACGAGCTGACAACACCGCTCATATTACACAATCCATTGTTGTTCTTCCATTCATTTGTAAGGGTAAACGACTCACGCATGATGGTAAATATATAAACATCGTACCAACAAATGAGAAAGAGGAAAATTTAATTCTGGTGAAGCAATAAAGCGGAGTTGCGAGACTTACGAATCAGTGAGATGAGGCATTATGAAAAAATAAGCGATAATTTCGAATGACATAAGTAAGTCAAATATGTAGTACCTTTTTAGTCTTTACGAAATACACAGCCATTATTCGACTCCGGCGCTAAATTTACCCAATATTCTCTCTCTCTCTCTCTCTCTCTCTCTCTCTCTCTCTCTCTCTCTCTCTCTCTCTATATATATATATATATATATATATATATATATATATATATATATATATATATATACACATATACATATATATATATATATATATATATATATATATATATATATATATATATATATATATATATCTATGTAGTAAGTGAGATGAAGTATTATGAAAAAATAAGTGATAATCACGAATGACAGATAAATAAGTCATATTTGTACCTTTTTAGTCTTTACGTAATACACAGCCATTATTCGACTCCGGCGCTAAATTTACCCACTATTCTCTCTCTCTCTCTCTCTCTCTCTCTCTCTCTCTCTCTCTCTCTCTCTCTCTCTCTTCCTTCATTCCACCTTATGCCTTTCTTTGTTCACCGCCACACTCAGTAAATCGAGTTAGAATATTGTTGCAAATAGCAATTCGATTATATTGCACCCGCTCCTGCATCCGCTGTTTTTTTCCCTCTGCAACTCATATTGAAGAGGATTGCAACCCACTAATGTACGACATATTCAGGAAAATGAGCGACTTAGACATTTTCGTAGTATATAAAATAACTTTTTTTTTTATGTTGGTCAATTGAACATTCGTTTGTGTGTGTGAGTGTGTGTGTGTGTGTGTCGAGCTCCTGCTTATTGTATCTTTGTAAATTACGAACGGCGGCACCTCCCCTTCCCTCCCTCTCTCCGATGGCCACATGTTCTGCCCAAATTCGATTTGTCACATTTTAAGATACTTTGATGTTTTCCTTTCATCTATACCGGATGAAGTGACCCCTTCCCACCACCCATCTCTCTCTCTCTCTCTCTCTCTCTCTCTCTCTCTCTCTCTCTCTCTCTCTCGCACAAAAAGGACTCTTCCTGTCGTAAATACTTGCTTTGTGATTGACAATCAATCTAAGATCGACATCAATAAAACATACTGAGAGTCGACTAGTAATTCTCTTTAT
Source organism: Macrobrachium nipponense (assembly GCF_015104395.2). Classification (NCBI taxonomy): domain Eukaryota; kingdom Metazoa; phylum Arthropoda; class Malacostraca; order Decapoda; family Palaemonidae; genus Macrobrachium; species Macrobrachium nipponense. Next base: position 57,991,674 of record NC_087213.1, on the reverse strand, counting down.
ACTCTCTTTGGGACGCATAAGCTTAATACACTTTCCCGAAAGTGCTTAATCTTAGAAGCTTAGATTCTGGTGCTTACAGTGCTACATCTCATCCAGCTTGATTCCATTGTTAATAGAGAGAGAGAGAGAGAGAGAGAGAGAGAGAGAGGAGAGAGAGACGAATAAGACAAATCTCCCTAGATACTAGAGAGAGAGCGCGGTGGGTTAGATTAAAAGGAATAAGATAAACCTCCTTAGTTTTATATATACATATATATATATATATATATATATATATATATATATATATATATATATATAGAGAGAGAGAGAGAGAGAGAGAGAGAGAGAGGAATAAGATAAACCTCCTTAGTTTATATATATATATATATATATATATTATATATATATATATATATATATATATAAATATATATTTACATCATCACCGTGATTCATATAAATCATTCGAGCTACAAATGTCCTTTAATATCATATTCGCTCTACCTCGGAATTGATATATTTTCATATATGTACCGAGGGGGAATGGGTTTTTTAGTTGATAATAATTTCGTACCCCCATGGGATCGAACCACCGTCCAGTAGGACGGGGAACGAAATCAGGATCGGACAGTGACACTACCGAAACGGCTATCAAGAGAGGCTAAAGGTTTATATCGATTCTGACCATTTCAAATCAACGTCGATCTCGTTGTATTTGTAATTAGAATCGATATGGAACCCCCTCCACCATGGTAGCCGATTCGAGCGTTTGACCCCACGCAGCCTTATTATGAATATTTATCACATCACCGTGATTCATATAAATCATTCGAGCTACAAATGTCCTTTAATATCATATTCGCTCTACCTGCGTGGG
>NC_087213.1:57988656-57990315 GCF_015104395.2 Macrobrachium nipponense | reverse complement strand
TTTTTTTTTTCAGTGCTATTTTTTTATTCAAAACAGTTTTCTTTAATGGCGTTGTTTTTATTCCTTAGTTTCCTCGAGGGTGTATCATGATGATAATTATGATGATAATGATGATAATTGAATGAAAAAACGTTTCTGATCCACCCCTGTCTTTAAGTTTTCGATTTTTTTTCAGTACTATTTTTTTGTCATTCAAATAAATATTATATATATATATATATATATATATATATATATATATATATATATATATATATATATATATATTCAATTTTTTTTTACTATTAATTTTTTTTTATTCAAATAGTTTTCTTTTTCGAATGGCGTTCTTTATTTCGTAGATTCCTCCGGGTTGTATAATGATAATGATTATGATGATGATGATAATCAAAGGGCAAAACGTTCTCATTAAAGCGTCTTTCACTTTTAAGATTTCGTCATTTTTATTTTACAGTATATAGTAATTTTTTTCTTTTAATTTCATTTTCTAATGACGTTGTTTATTTCCTAGTTTCCTCGAGGACGTGTCATGATTTTTTATTTAATTTTATTTTTTCCGATTGACATTTCTTTAAAGGAACATAGTTATACTCACCACTGGAGGATTTTAATGGAAGAATTTAATCCTAAAAAGGAGAAATTCTCAGCATTTATTTCCACTGACCTACTCTTTACAATCTGCTCTCATGTATAGTATGTCCTTTTTTGTGACTGGGTTAAGGAACCCCCCTTTCCTGCCCATAGGACACCGACGAATCAAGTGGCAATCCAGCTCAGCTCAGCCATGCGTGCCTGGGTTCTCCCATTAGCATCCAATCCCATTTTCGTGGGGTTGCAGGAACCCCCCCCCCCAAAAAAAAAAAAAAAAAAAAAAAAAAAAGTTTCGTCGTGATCCAAATGCAGATGGTGATTGTCATTTGCCGTTTGTCAAAGAGATGGTTTTAATTTGCCGCGACTCTCTGCAACCGTTCCGAATGGGTTGGTGCGCCCCGCTGCCATAATGAGTCTTGTTTTGCTCTCATATGTGAGGTCAGCGTTTTCTCTCTCTTTTTTTCTCTCTCTCTCTCTCTCTCTCTGGTCGAGCTGGGGCCTTTTTATGTGTTTTGCAGTGGAGAAACATTAGTATACTCTCTCTCTCTCTCTCTCTCTCTCTCTCTCTCTCTCTCTCTCTCTCTCTCTCTCTCTCTCATTTTCTTATAACAGGTTCATAGATGAAAAGATGGAAAGTTGAAAAGTTTTAAAAGCCATCGCTCATGATTCTCTCTCTCTCTCTCTCTCTCTCTCTCTCTCTCTCTTCTTCTGATAGTGTGAGCATATGAAAAGATGAAGAGTTTTAATGCAAGCATTCGTGGTTCTCCTCTCTCTCTCTCTCTCTCTCTCTCTCTCTCTCTCTCTCTCTCTCGCTAAGCTCTTCATTTTCTGCGAATTGTGTGCAAAAATATGGTGGAAAGTTTTAGAGCCACCCACCATAATTGTTCTCTCTCTCTCTCTCTCTCTGAAAAAAACCCTAGATTTTCTGTCGATATCTCTATGAAAATGGAACTTTAAATTCAACCATCTCGAACTCTCCTGAGGCATTTAAAAGAAAGAAAAGCCATCATGAACAGCATAAGAGGAATTTGCCCTTCTTTTCATTATCTCTCCTTCATCCTCCCTCTT
>NC_087213.1:57973656-57981156 GCF_015104395.2 Macrobrachium nipponense | reverse complement strand
TTTGGGTAGAGGAACAAGGGGCCTAAACTTAGTCTGATGTTGAATTCAGTCTGTATTTGATGCGGGTTGGGAGAAATAAAGAAAGAAATAAAGTAAATTTGAGAAAGAGAGAGAGAGAGAGAGAGAGAGAGAGAGAGAGAGAGAGAGAGAGAGAGAGAGAGAGAGAGAGAGGAGTTTTCGTTTTCGTTTGGGAGGAGGGACAAGGGGCTTACATTGGACTGATGATGAATTCAGTCCCTAATACATGTGGGTTGGATGAGATAAAGACTGAAGGCGATATAAAAAAAGATTTAAGTTCTTTCACTTGAAGCATGAAGATTTCATGTTGTCCATTTGCTTGCTATTATATATATATATATATATATATATATATATATATATATCTATATATATATATATATATATATATATATATACATACATATATATATATATAATATATATACATATATATATTGTATATAGTTTATTTTTTTATATATTTTTTACTTAAAATAACTTTGTATAGGTTACTTTTTCAGTGTACTTTTGATATATGAAAATTCTGATATGTGATTTCGATAGCTGATCTTCTGGAGCATCGATTTCTATTATTGTTTTTGATGATAAGTAAAACATTTTATATATATACATATATATATATACACATATATATACATATATATATATATATATATACACATATATATACATATATATATATACACACACATATATATATATATATATATATATATATAATGTATATATATATATATATATATATATATATATATAATGTTTCTGTTAACATATTCGGAAATCCAAATACAATGAAGCGTGTAAAAAAATTATAATTTTTTTTTTAACTACAGTTGTAATTGTTACAATGATGATAATGGTCTTTTAGGTTTCACTGTATTCATAAGGGAGAAAAAAGTCCATTTTTTACGCAATTGTTAATTTTTGGTCTGCGGTTAAAGTGTCATTCAGGAATGATGTATAAGTATAAGTTATAGTGCTCTTGACATTTCGACTAACTGATATTGCACGCCATAATTGCAACTCTCTATCCCTAATTTTTGAGGACATTTTGGCTATTAGTTATTTTAATTCCAAACGACCCAGCTATTATTGCAATATTTCAATTTGATTATCTCTTATTATCTTTCGTTGTCATTTCGTTATTATCCATTATTTTTTTCTACTATTACGGTATTTCATGCTTCTTGCTTTTGTCAATATTCACTCAAATTGTGTGGTAGACGTTTTATACATTTCATATCCCGTGATTTTTTCATTCACGTTTTTTTTATTTTCATATTTCGTCATGTCAAAGTGTGTGGTGCGTTGATTTACTTCGTGTAAAGGGATAGAAGGAATTGTGAAAAATAGTTTAACTTTAATAAGTTATGTCACCACCAGTCCATTATGGCTGCTCTTAAAGGGGTCTTCGAGCGACTCCTAACGATAAATTCGGGAGGAACCACAATATATATAAATAGTATATATATAATGTGTATATAAATGTGTGTGTGTTTATTTTTTTATTTTATCATTCATATATATTTATTTCCAGGGAACGATTTAAAAAAATCTTGAAATCAGTTTTGAAGATATTTTTCAAATAAACCCTACATCAGCATGGAAATAACGTAAAGCTAAGTGAAAATCATTAAACGGTAATTTAAATATTTTATTGCACCTCCATAACAAAAAGTAAGAAAGGACTTTATTCAAAAATGAAGTTTCATAAATGCTTATGCCTTTGCACATGTAATATCCGCGTGCTGTGCATATGTATCATACAGTCTTTGAAAAAAAAATGAATTATACTTTACATTTTCTATTTGGTTTGCTACCCCGTAATGGACGTGATTACTCACTGGGTATTGCATACGAGGTAACCTTGATATTCTGTCAGCTTCTTACCAATTCATTCAATTATTTTTAGATATTTATTCCCATTGCCTTTCCTATATTTTTAGATTTTTATATCTCAAGGCCTTCTCTAACCTGGCGCCCTGAATAGATATGATTTTCAGTTGAGTGAACATGGCATAAATATCTAGACCGTAATTATTTTGCATACCATGTGAGCAGAGGACTGGATTGGTCTCTGCATAAAAAATGGAGGTCATTAAATAACTAATGTGTTTGCTCTATTTCTGTGTTTCATACTGATCTCTCTCTCTCTCTCTCTCTCTCTCTCTCTCTCTCTCTCTCTCTCTCTCTCTCTCTTTTAGTTTAGATTATTTATTGACTATGGAAAGCATTGTTAAAGTATACGAGTCTGTTTATAGATAATGTACGTAGTATATTTATGGGTAGGTATATGTGGGTATTTTTATGATATATGTACTTATTTTTATGGTATATTTACTTGTTTTATAGTATTACTTAATTTTATGGGTGTACGTACTTATATTTATGACATGTACTTACTGGTTTGGGTATATGTATGTATTTTTATGGGAATACGTACTTATTTTTATGACATATGTACTAATTGTTTTGGGTATATTTATGGTATTTTTTATGGTATATGTACGTATTTTCATGGGATACTTACTGGTGTTTTCTTGCTTATGTACGTATTTTTATGATATAGATACGTTTTTACGTGTACGCATTCTTTTGGGTATATGGTACTTAGGTTTCCGGTGATATGAGTACATTTGTATATAGGATTCTGTATGCGTTTATGCGAATACACAAAAACCGCAAACAGTATCCCACCTTTAATACGCAACGCGTATACATACAAGCCCTGAGGATGTAAACACGCCCACCAGGTCCTCCTAGGGGGGGAGGGGGGGGGGGGGGAAGAAATGGAGAAAACACGGGCGTCTTCGTATGAATCATTTCATTGAAGGTGTCTCGCAAATGGCTATTAATTCCTCATTAGGGAAGAGAAGAGGAAATAATGAGAGGAGATCCTCACCGCGAGGAAACGTTTACCGATTCTTTCGTGGGCGGAAATGAACGGATTTGGGGGCCCCGGAGGTTGGTCCCCGGTCTAATTTCCGTATGGAATCGTTTATTCATTGGCCATTAAGGTCTCTTGAGAGGATAGAGGACAGGTGGTGTTGGTCTTGAAGAAGCCCCCCTTTTTTTTTTTTTTTTTTTTTACACAGGTTTAATTTTTTACGGGTCTTATTTTATAATTTTGTTATTCATTCTTTTTTTTACAGGTCTTGTTTCGTAAGCTTTTCGAAAACCTTACATGTGGAATCTCTCCCTAACAATGTAAGCGTTGGGTTTTTTCCTACGTGATAAAATGCGTAATATATAAGTTTACGAAGGATTATACAGAACATTAATAAAAATATATTATCTATCATAACTGGTTGAGAAAAATCCTCTGTATTTTTCCCTTGAACTTGGTTGTGAATAGTAGCTTCTTTTTCTTAAGCAATAATTACACAATCCTGAACGAAGCTGAAATAATAGTATAAGAACAATTTTTTTTATTAAAAGTAAATTTTTGGGTTATATTATTGTGTTTAATACATGGTTAAATTATATATTCCCGTTTGAGTCATCAAAAAAAAATATATAGATATATATATATATATATATATATATATATATATAATATATATATTATATTGTTATATATATATATATGGCGCCAGAAAGTTCGACTTAAGGCATTACTTTCTGGTTCGCTTCGGGATCGAACCCAGGCCTTTCAGTCGAAAGGCAAGGGGCTGATATATTTGTTTTGCGTGAGAACACACACACACCCACCCACCCACCTACCTTCCCTCTGAGCACACACACACAACACACACACCTACCTTCCCTCTGAGCACACACACACAAACACACATACACACGCACCTACCTTCCCTCTGAATACACACACACAAACACACACCTACCTTCCCTCTGAATACACACACACAAACACACACCTACCTTCCCTCTGAACACACACACACACACAACTTCCCTCTGAACACACACACAAACACACACACACCTACCTTCCCTCTGAACACACACACACACACACCTTCCCTCTGAACACAGACACAAGCACACACACATATACACATACACATACACCCTAACTTCCCTCTGATCACACACACACACACACACTCGTACTCGGGGAAAAGGAGTAAACATGCTTAGCCATCTTCTTGCAAGGCGGGTCTAGCATGTTACACGCTCGTCTTAAAGACAGGAATATATATTTATACATAAAGGCGCCTTGAAGCTGCACCCGAAAGCTGATTACCAGGGTCCTCGGGCATACACATAAAGCTCCCTGAAGGCATCCGCTTTTTTTTTTTTTTTTTTTTTTTTTTTTTTTTTTTTTTTTTTTTTGTCCGTAAAGGGAGTGTGTTCCCTCGTAAATCTATTACGTGTTTTCTCCGTGTTCTTTTACTTTTTCATTTTCTTCGTTTTTTTTTTTTTTTTTATCTTAGGTCCAGTTACGTCTCTATCATTCTGTCTTGTCTCCTTTTCTCTCTCTCTCTTTTCTCCTCTCTCTCTCTCTCTCTTTCTCTCTCTCTTTTCCTGTCTGGCTTCCTTTGGCTCTCTCTCTCTCTCTCTCCCTCTCTCTCTCTTTCTCTCTCTCTCTCTCTCCTTCCTGTCTGGCTTCCTTTGGCTCCTCTTCTCTCTCTCTCTCCTCCCCCTCTCACCTCCGCCTCATCTCTCTTTCTATCTCTCTCTCTCTCTCCTTGTTTTTTCCACCCTTTGTTTTTACTCGCTTACTGTCCTTTTTTTTTTTTTTTTTTTTTTTACCATCGGTCAGTTTTCCACTATTATCGCTTCTATCATTGTTTCTGGTTTCCTTTTGGCATTCTCTCTCTTCTCTCTCTCTCTCTCTCTCTCTCTCTCTCTCACTTAAATCTGTTAGGTGTCTTTTCGTATATTTACTCTCTTACTTTTCATTTTCGTTTAAGTTGCGATTATTATCCTCTCTCTCTCTCTCTCTCTCTCTCTCTCTCTCTCTCTCTCTCTCCATTCGCGTATTTCTGGTAATCTTTATGAGCTGTCCCCGCCACCATAAGGCTGTGGAAGGTTCTTAGAGGGATTAGTGTTATATATTTTCCTTCTGAGAGAGAGAGAGAGAGAGAGAGAGAGAGAGAGAGAGAGAGAGAGAGAATTCCCGTATCCTCCGCCATCGTTGGCTTTCCTTCCTTATCCGTCTTCCTCCTTTTTATGTTTTCTTTTTCCCCCTCTTTTTTTCCCCTCTTTTTTTCCTTCTTTTTTTCCCCCTTCCTCGAAATACCAAAGGCTGTATTACACGGCCCCATGAAGGAAGGACAGCTGCTGGTGGTGTGTGGCGTCGCCATTTTGTATTTTACCTGACGAAAAAGAAGAAGAAGAAGAAGGAGAAGAAGAAGAAGACCTCTCTGAAATTGTGTTGGTTTAATGGCCCAGAGGCTAAGTTTTTTTTTCTTTCTCCTTACCTTTTCTTTCCGTCTCTCTTTTATTCCCTCTTTTTTCTTCTTCTTCTTTTTATTCGTCTTCGCAGTGTCATCGTACTTTCTTTTGTGGCTGTTTGGAAGGTAAACGCGCAGAGTAAACACATTAGTGACCTCCTGAGTCTTGTCTGCGTGTTTTTAGGTGCGAAGGACAGAAAGAAAAAAAATGAAAAAAAAATTTTTTAAATGCAGCTAAAGTAGAAGAACGACCATCGTGACTTTCTTCTTCATTTTCGTCTTTCTTTTTGCTTCTAATTTTGCTTTGAATTGGCCTATTTTTGGAAGATTTTTTTTTTTTCATCAGGTGTATATCAATATCCTCTTTTTTTTTTCTTTTTTTTTCCTTTAATTTTGTTGGAATTTTTCTTCATTTCCTTCCATCTTTTTGCCTTTAATTTTGCTTTGAATTGGCCTAATTTTGGAAGACCTTTTTTCCATCAGGTGTATTTCAATATCCCTTTTATTTCCTGTCCTTTAATTTTGAAGTAAATTCGCATCAACTCCGGAAGATAATTTATGACTTATTGCATTCGTATATCCATTTCTTCCTCACTTTCTCTTTCTTCTTCTTTTTCTTCGTCTTCTTCTTCTTCTTCTTCTTCCGTTCATGTAGGACACTCATTTCGAGATGAGTTACATCTTTCAAAAGACGAACACTAAACTGCTTAGTGTAATGAAGAGAGAGAGGCAGAAGGGCGGGGGGGGGGGGGGGGGGGGGGGGTTGGATTGTGGTAGGGGGGAGTCAGAGTGATGGTGGTGGTGGGGATGTTAGATGGGTGGTGGGGGGGAGGAGAGGGGGAGGGGGGGGGGATGGGACAAGCAGCAGGAAAAGCACCTTGAGAAACATCTATTCAGATGGATTCTCTTAACATATCTTAACATGATCTCATTATGAAGAGAGAGAGAGAGAGAGAGAGAGAGAGAGAGAGAGAGAGAGAGAGAGAGTGATTCAGGTATAATGCATTCCAAGCAAGCTTCTTAGCGCTCGTCGGTGCTCGTCGTTGGTGGCAAGAAAGATATAGAAAGGCTCAATGGAATGCAGAGGGAATGAAAAACGCGGATGTTTTTTGGGGGGTAGGGGAAGGTCCTTCCAAACAGGATGGTGGATCTAGTGAGAATGCCAGCCATCTTCAACTTGTTTTTTATTTTTTTAGCTCTTGAGTGTTTTAGGTGTGTGGAGGGATGTTTTGTTAATAATAATAATAAATAATAATAATAATAATAATAATAATAATAATAATAATAATAATAATAATAAACTTTATTCAGGTCTTTGTCGTGTACAAAATAGTACAAGCTTGATAATAATAATCATTAATCTTTATTCAATTCATGGTCGTATACAAAATACAGGTTTAATAATAATGATAATGATGATGTACTTTATTCAGGTCATAGTCGCTTGCAAAATATAAAGTGTATAATAATAATAATAATAATAATAATAATAATAATATTCTTTATTCCATATTGCTCTATACAAAATACAGAATGCAGACACAGTGGAGATATTGTATAATAACATTAGTGAGATGAGATAAAAGAAATAGATTTAGCTGTGGTATTAAAATGGAATATATATATATATATATATATATATATATATATATATGCTATTCTTATCATTTTTAATGAGTGTACCATCCGTAGGTCACCGACGATGAATCCCATTTCTAGATTTGCCGTCTTCCAGTTCGGGGGTTAGCTTCTTTTGTCCCACTATTAGTCTTTACATTAGTATGCAGAATGAAGATGCTTAGCGTCCCTGGGGTCGTTATAACCCTTTTTTATATATATATATATATATATATATATATATATATATCTATATAGTATGTATATATATAGATATTTATATATATATATATATATATATATATATATATATTATATTTTAAAATATAAAGTCGAAAACAATACTTACAATTCATAGTCGAAAGCAATACTTATAATAGCAATACAAGTAACAGATGTGGGACAGATTCGCTCATATAATCGGTGCTACTGGAGGCGAATTATATTTGTTCATTACAACTGAAAGTTATCAGCCGTTCATTTCAGCAAATGTCATTACTGA
>NC_087213.1:57941156-57966156 GCF_015104395.2 Macrobrachium nipponense | reverse complement strand
ATTCCACTAAGTAGTGAGAGATGTGTATTTCTGGTGATAGAAGTTTACTTTCAACGTGGTTCGGAAGCCACGTAAAGCTGTTGGTCTCGTTGCTGAATAACCACTGGTTCTATGCAACGAAAAAACACTATACAAACAAACAAGCAAAACCAAGGATACAAATTTTGAACCATTACATTTATAGACTCCAGAAACACGTCTCTTTTGCAGCTCGTTGTCACCGGCGTTGTTTAGTTTTCTTGTAACTGGAATGTAGTAAACACTTAATCAGTTTCATTTCTTCAACTGTCGTTGCTATTTGATCTATTAAATTTATGTATTTTTAAACTTCCAGCTTTTTTTATTAAGTTCTGTATACAGAAATGCAGAAACTTTATAAAAAGTAGTTTTCGTTTCGTAGATAAGGATTAATCAGTTGCTATAGTAATTTGAATGAAGATCTGGAGACTTATGAGAAGATTTTATTTATGTAACTAAATATAAATCGTTCTGTTAGAATGGTTTAAGGGGGGCCGGGGGGAATGATAATGACTATGATATATATATATATATATATATATATATATATATATATATATGATAGATATGGAATATATTATATGATATATATGAAATATATATATATATATATATATATATATATATATATATATATATATATATATATATATATATATATATATATATAATATATATCAATTCAAGCTACAAATGTTTTATTAATATCTAAATTCACTTTACCTCCAAACGATATTATTTTCATATATGTACCGAAGGGGAATTTTTAATTGATAATAATTTCGTCCCCCCATGGACGGTGGTTCGATCCCTTGGGGGGACGAAATTATTATCAATTAAAAATTCCCCTTCCGGTACATATATGAAAATATATCATTTGGGAGGTAAAGTGAATTTAGATATTAAAGGACATTTGTAGCTTGAATTGATATATAAAATGGATCACGGTTCGATGTGATATTATTAATTATATATATATATATATATATATATATATATATATATATATATATATATATATTATATATACGTGTATATATATATAATAAAGGATATATATATATATATATATATATATATATATATTATTATATATATATACACTCTCTGGGACCAGGAAAAAAAAGACATTTTAGTGGAAAGTAATGAGGTTTTGCTTTTTACTGACGGACAGCCGTGTTTCATTTTCCCTAATTTTTTTTTTTTTTTTTTTTTTTTTTTTTTGTCAAGTTCTTAAGAAGTCTCCTAATGTAATTTGTATAATCTCAAGTCTTTTTTTTCCTTTTCGCGAGTAATGTGAAAAGGAAGTGGCGTTCTTTTTATTTTATTTTATTTTTTATTTTATTTTTTTTTTATTTTTTTTTTTTTTTTTGGCAAGGATTTTAGAACAAAGAGAAGAGGAGGCACGATTATAATAGAGAGGAGCGTAATGTTCTTTGTTGTAGGCTTCGGGCGTGATGTGGTTGTAAAGAGACGGTGATACTTTTTTTATTTTTCGTTTTTATTTTTTAGTTTTTATCCTTTCTTGGCTGCTTTGTTGTGGTTGCGGCCTTTTCTCCTCGTGTGGTTGAGGCCACCAGAAGATCTTGTGCCGCGCTTCCTGTTTGTTTGTGTGTGTTTTTTTTTTTTTTTTCTTTTTTTTTTTTTTTTTTTTTTTTTTTTAAGTAACATTCCTCCACCAACCTCGCTTTTCATGCACTATTTTTTTTCTCATCTCGGGAAATAAACATGTTGGATTTTACTGGTAAGAAGAATAGAAGTAAAGCCATTCTCTCTCTCTCTCTCTCTCTCTCTCTCTCTCTCTCTCTCTCTCTCTCTCTCTCTCTCTGTTGAATATCTTGAAGAGGTCTACCAAAATATTTAATTCCTGATGTACTACTAACAGCTCTCTCTCGTCTCTCTCTCTCTCCCTCTCTCTCTCTCTCTCTCTCTCTCTCTTTTGAATATCTTCTAAAGCTCCACCAAAAAATTCAATTCCTAATGTACTACTAACAGATCTCTCTCTCTCTCTCTCGCGCGCGCTCTCTCTCTCTCTCTTTGTGTGTGTTGAATATCTTGAAAAACTCTACCAAAACAATCTCTCTCTCTCTCTCTCTCTCTCTCTCTCTGTCGAACATAACTTGAAAAGTTCTACCAAAATATTCAGTTTGTAATGTATAAAGAGGATCTCTCTCTCTCTCTCTCTCTCTCTCTCTCTCTCTCTCTCTCTCTCTCTCTCTCTCTCTTAGGTATTCATGAGCAAAATATAAGTAGTTGTAATGATGATAACAAAGGCTTTTGTTGCGCTGCAATAGATTTTTGTGAAAGAGGTTATCCATTGTATATCATGACAATAGTGCACGCGGACTAATATTTGCGTTACGCGTTTCCATGCGTCACGCGTTACGCGTAGGTTACTTTAAATGCAAAGGTAATAAAGTTTCGTGTTCATGATACAGTATTTTTTTTTTTACGATTTACAGCAACCGGTACCTTTGGTCGGAATTTTTTTAATTTTTTTATTTTATTATTTTTTTCTTCTCGACGGTTCACAGCAACCGGTAGCTTTGGTCTTATTTTTTTTATTTTGACGATTCACAGAAACCGGTAGCTTTTGTTTTATATTTTTATTTTATTATTATTATTTTTTTACGATTTACAGCAACCGGTAGCTTTGATTGGATTTCTTTTACTTTTGACGATTTACAGAAACTGGTAGCTTTGGTCTTTTTTTCGGAATTTGGTTTTTTTTTTTTTTTTTTTTTTGCTGGATTTTATTATAATATACAGCAAACGATATCTATGGTCGGGTTTTCTTTTTTGCTTTTTATTTAGTTTTTATTGTTTTTTTATTTATTTACAGAAACTTGGAGCTTTGATTGGAAATTTATTTATTAATTTATTTAATTTTTTCTTTTGCGGTTTACAGCAACCGGTAGCTCTGGTCGGGAATTTTTTTCATTTTTTACAATTTTTTTATAGCAACCGGTAGCTTTGGTCAGAATTTTTTTAATTTTTTTAATTTTTTATAGCAACCAGTAGCTTTGGTCGGATTTTTTTCCTTATAACTGTTTCGAAAACGAATAATAGAAGATTTATATTGTGGCATTAACGGTTATCGATGTTTGAAGGGAGTTTTTTTTTCAAGTATATTTTTGGGGATGAGGTTGCTAGCCCTATTCCTTTCTCTACCTGATTATGACTTACCAAGTGACTGACTGTGGTTCATAGCGTATATAGATATACGCAAAACGCAAATACAATAGACACCATTCTTAGTTACGTATTGCTTAGAGCTTTGTGAGCTCATGTGGAATCAATGGAAACCTTACTTGTAAGTCTTTGAAGGTTGATTAACTTTATATAATTTCGCATAGCTATATGTATGAATTATCTTTTATATTATTCTTTCTAAATCCGCAGGCGATGTCGTGTGATGTTTCAGAAATAAGCGCAGTTGCTCGCAAGAAATGTTTACAGGCGAGAACGTTGATTTTGTGTCTAATGCCATATTTATTCTATTTTTCAGGTACGTTTCCAATTCCTCGGTGGTGTCCAAAATAATTTGTGAGTATAGATTTTCAATATAATCTAGTATATTAGTATTTTCTTGTCAATTTTGAAAGGCCGTTGCAGTGGGAACCCAAACCCCTGTACCCAGTTCATACCGAAAGAATGAAAAAAAAATATATATTTTATATTTTTCTAAAAAAAAAAATATATAATTTATTCTGTACTAGTGCGCCTGATCCGTAAAATATCTAAGCATTATTTAAGTGAGTTCGTAGTTTCACCAAATTTACGACGAATCAAGTGCTTTGTGTGCTTCATAAATATTTTTTCGCATTTTCCTGTTTAAGATTACATGATAGTTAGATGAATAATTCATTGCCCATAAACTGTCTTGTGCTATAGGGTGAAATAAAAATTATATATGATTCTCGGGCTAAGTGTAGCTTTTTCAGTTTGATAAATATTCAATATAAAATCACTGATAAATGAGTTCGAATATCTCTCTCTCTCTCTCTCTCTCTCTCTCTCTCTCTCTCTCTCTCTCTCTCTCTCTAAATAGGATTAATCTACGTTGATTATGCATGAGCATAGTTATATTCTCTCACTCTCTCTCTCTCTCTCTCTCTCTGCTTTGCATAGGATTTATTTTTCGTTGATAATGCATGAGAATAGTTTTATTCCTCTCTCTCTCTCTCTCTCTCTCTCTCTCTCTCTCTCTCTCTCTCTCTCTCTCTCTCCAGAGATCATACAGATAGTAACTTGCTCCCATGATAGTTTTCGCCCTTATCTCAGACATCCCATTATTGCTGTTGCTGCTTCTGTTGTTTCGTGTATTTAACATTTTCTTTACATTACTATTTTTACCTTTTTTTCGGGCTTCGTGTCTTTGTTATTGCTGTTGTTGTTACTGTTGTTATTTTTTTGGTGATTATTTGTTCATGACTGTTTATCATTATAGTTTTATGCCAACTATTATTATTATTATTATATTATTATTATTATTATTATTATTATTATTATTATTATTTTGAGGTTACTTGCTAATGACTGTATCTGTGATTATAGTCTTATTCAGACTATTATTATTATTATTATTATTATTATTATTATTATATTATTATTTTATTATTATTATTATTATTATTATTATTATTATTATTGTTGTTGTTGTTGTTTAAATTTCTATGTTGTAATCTTATTATTATTTTTTATGAATTGTAAATTAGTGATATTACCGTACCATAATTTGATAATATGTTGAAACATTGTAGTTCAAACAGATATTATTATTATTATTATTATTATTATTATTATTATTATTATTATTATTATTATTATTATTATTAACGATGTTGTTGTTTTCAGTTTAATTCCTGAAAATCGAACTATTTCCAAAGAAATTTCCTCAATAATCCTAGCGTTTTGTGAGCAATCAACTCAGAATTCTTTTGAATATTGTTTTGTTCGTCGATCGTTTGATTGTTAAACAGAGCCCTGTAATTGAATTATTTGCTTGTACACTCCGAATTGAAAACATTCCTCTCCCCCCTCCTCCCCCCTCCCCACCTTGAAAATAATATGTTTGA
The DNA here is from genome assembly GCF_015104395.2 of Macrobrachium nipponense. Lineage (NCBI taxonomy): Eukaryota > Metazoa > Arthropoda > Malacostraca > Decapoda > Palaemonidae > Macrobrachium > Macrobrachium nipponense. Next base: position 57,961,060 of record NC_087213.1, on the reverse strand, counting down.
AAACTAAAAGAAATTGGGGGGACGTATGTTTGGTTTTGATTGTTTATGAGAAAAATGGCTAAGCGGAATAATAAAATAAAAGTCTGTGTCGTATTTCACCCTCCCCCGGATATTGAATGATGCCAGTACCTGTGACACGGTGAGAGAGAGAGAGAGAGAGAGAGAGAGAGAGAGAGAGAGAGAGAGAGAGAGATGGGGGTGTTTGGAAAAGACGCAGGTGTTAGGTAAAGGAAAACCGCATGTACACATACACATGCATGTGTATGATATATATATATATATATATATATATATATATATATATATATATTTATGTGTGGCATATATATATGTATATATATATATATATATATATATATATATATATATATATATATATATATATTTATTATACACACACTGCTTCAGCCTCACGTCTCTCTATATGCATACACAATCCATGTGTGTGTATGTATGCATGCATGTATGAATACATGCATATATATAATACATACATATAATATATATATGATATATACATATATATATATATTATATATATATGTATTGTATATATAAGCAATGTATTCATACATGCATGCATACATACACACATAGCTTGTGTATGCATATACGTAGAGAGACGTGAGGCTGAAGCAGCATTGCAAGGAGAGAGAGAGAGAGAGAGAGAGAGAGAGATAGAGAGTGACGAGAGAGAGAGAGAGAGAGAGTCAGCCAACAAACCCCTTGCAGTTTTAAAATCTTCCTCGGCCACGTAAGGGATTTACATTTGTTTCGATATTCTGTCGATATTTTTTTTTCTATGAAATATTTTGTTGAAGGTTATTTTCGACTGAAAATTTCGTTTCAAGATTTAAGGGAGTTCCTTTTTTTTCAGGATTCACATTACGTATATGTAAGGTAAATTATGGTTTCGTTTTTTCTAAAAGAATCTCCCATCGCTCGCGTACGATTTTTATATATATATATATATATATATATATATATATATATATATATATATATATATAAACTATATATTACTATATATATAATATATATATATATATATATATAGTGTGTGTGCGTGTGTGTGTGTGTGTGTGTGTGTGTGTGCGTTGCGCATATTTATATATATATATATATATATATATATATATATATAATGGTATGTATATATATATATATATTACTATATATATATATATATATATATATATATTATTTCTAAAAAGAAAGGATAGTATGAGAGTATCGATACAGAATATAGGGTATTATTTTAAAAATGACTGAAGCATTCTAGGGATATATTACTGGAAATAAGTTAACGGAAGGTAGCATGAGTACGAGAACAAGAATAAAGGTATTATTTTATGCTTGAAGCATGCTAAGGGATAATAAAAAACTACTGGAAATAAGTTAACGGAGTTTAGCTGATAGAACGATTATTATTATTAGTTGAGATTACTTTTTTGTATTTCATTATTATTATTATTATTATTATTATTATTATTATTATTATTATTATTATTATTTTATTTTTTTTTTTTTTTTATTATTTATTATGAATCCTGAAATCAACTTGTTTCCCGATTTTCTCTCAACCTTCGGTATTTCGTCACAGACTCTCACGCTGCACCTTCTGATCTCACTTCCTCCTCCTCCACCTCCTCCTCCTCCTCCTCCTCCTCCTCCTCCTCCTCCTCCTCCTCCTCCTCCTTTTCCTCCTCCTCGCCTTCGTCCTCCTCCTTCTTTTCCTCATCTCCCCCATTTTCCTCCTCCTCCTCCTCCTCCCCCCCTTTTCCTCCTTCTCGCCTTCGTCCTTCTCCTCCTCTTCCCCCTTTTCCTTATCCTCGCCTTTGTCCTCCTCCTCGCTTTTGTCCTCCTCTTCCTTTTCCTCATCTCCCCCCATTTTCCTCCTCCTCCTCCTCCTCCTCCTCCTCCTCCTCCTCTCCCCCCTTTTCCTCCTCCTCGCCTTCGTCCTCCTCCTCCTCATCTCCCCCATTTTTCTCCTCCTCTTCCTCATCTTCCCCATTTTCCTCCTCCTCCTCCTTCTCCCCACCTCCTCACCTTTTCCTTATCCTACGCCCTTCCTCCTCTTTTTTTTCCTCATTCTCCCCCCATTTTCCTCCTCATCCTCCTCCTCTCTCCCCTTTTCCTCCTCCTCCTCCCTCTCTCCTCCCTTTTTCTTCCTCCTCCTTCCCCTCCCCTTTTACGTCCTCACCGTTTCCTCCTTCCCACTCCACTTCCTCCTCCCCCTCCACTTCCTCCTCCTCCTCCGTTGCATTTCTCGTCCATGACCACAACAGCAGCATCCGCTCCTTTGCATCCCTATCGTTTCCTATTTGGCCGGAAACCCTCGTCCTAACTTCGCAACACTGCTGCTCTCCGTAACTTTTCTTCAGGAGCGGGATAATGAAATCTAATCCCTTTTAGGATAATTAGATTTTATCTCTCTCTCTCTCTCTCTCTCTCTCTCTCTCTCTCTCTCTCTCTCAGTCGTAAATCATGGTGATTCGGCGGCGCTTGTATGGTGTTTGTATGGTGGTATAGTGTAGTGTACTCGTGCCGTCGGCGAGCAATCCGGGGGGGTGGGGGGGTGGGGGGGGACGGGGGGCGGAACGAGCATGCGGAAAATAGAGGAAAATATGATGATTTAGTACGTCATTCATGCTGTTGAGTATGAGAGAGAGAGAGAGAGAGAGAGAGAGAGAGAGAGAGAGAGAGAGGAGCTATGGATTTAGTTGAAGCGCTTGCTCTTGTGTGCGTTGTGTTAAATAAAGCAGTGTCGTTTGTTTGTGTGTATATATGTATTTGTGTGTGCGCATGTGTGTATAAGTGTATTTGTCTGTGTGTTTGTGTGTATATGTGTATTTGTTTGTATGTTTGTGTGTATATGTGTATTTGTTTGTATGTTTGTGTGTATATGTGTATTTGTTTGAATGTGTGTATAAGTGTATTTGTTTGTGTGTATAAGTGTATTTGTTTGTATGTTTGTGTGTATAAGTGTATCTGTTTGTATGTTTATGCGTGCATATGCATGTGTAAGAGAGATAATATTTTTTTATGTTCTGTGTAAATGTGTATTTGTTTGTATGTTTGTGTGGGCATAGGTATGTGTAAGAGAGATAATTTTTTTTTCAGGGGAATGTTTTTCAGTTCGCTTTTATCAGCGCTGTAAAATTTGAACAGTCAGGAAGGATATGTAAAAGATAAAAAATACATAAATAAATAAATAAATAAATAAAATAAAAAATAAAAAAGACCGCCACCCTGCCTTTGCTCATTACTGCTTCTATACTTAATTATTTTTTGTTTGTTTGTGTTGTCGTCCTCTTATCTTTTTTGGGTAACAATAGTTATAGCTGTGATGACTTAGTTATTATTATTATCAGTATTATTCACGAAAATGTTCAGTACTTTCAGCTCCTTTAAGCAGTTATTATTATTATTATTATTTTTATTATTATTATTATTATTATTATTATTATTATTATTATTATTATTATTATTATTGCCAAGAAATTCACAATTCGTGAAAAACAATCTGTGCAGTCAAAATCCACAATCATATTTTAATATAGTTTACTGTGTAATTGTATATTTTATTAAATTATTATTATTATTATTATTATTATTATTATTATATTATTATATTATTCACGTAAATGTTCTTACTTACAGCTCCTTTAAGCCACTCCTCTCGAGAGGCAGTGAAAACGAACTTGCCTACGACAAAGGGTGATAAAATATGCACAGTTGCTGCAATTACATTTCTGGTAAATGCCAGATTCAGAGCTGCTAGTCCTTCTTCATTCTCTCTCTCTCTCTCTCTCTCAATTTCCGTAATGGTCATCCAGCCATACCAGCCATATTAGTATTATTTTTATTTATTTATTTTATTTTATCTATTTTTTTTATTTTTTGCTCTATCACAGTCCTCCAATTCGAATGGGTGGTATTTATAGTGTGGGGTCCGTTGGTTGCATCCTGCCTCCTTAGGAGTCCATCACTTTTCTTACTATGTCGCGCCGTTTCTAGGATCACATTCTTCTGCATGAGTCCTGGAACTACTTCAGCCTCTAGGTTTTCTAGATTCCTTTTCAGGGATCTTGGGATCGTGCCTAGTGTTCCTATAATTATGGGTACAATTTCCACTGGCATATCCCACATCCTTCTTATTTCTATTATTATTATTATTATTATTATTATTATTATTTTGGGAGAAGACCCTCTTCTAAACAAATTCTGTTGAATAAAATGCATGTCCGTACGCGCATCCACTCGACCTGGGACGAGTCATCGCCCCTGCCATTCGCATTGTTGTGTTGTACTGGGCGAACCAAAACCAAACAGCAGCAGGTGTATGAAAGACGCCGCCGGACCGGACAGAAAGCGCTTCACATTTCCTGCTGGACTCCAGTTACAGCGATGCATTATGGGGAGATTTGTATTGTTTGAGGATGGTGGGGGAGGGGGGATTTTACTCTCTCTCTCTCTCCTCTCTCTCTCTCTCTCTTATTTCGTTACGGACACGTGTCTGTGGGTTTGAAACGTCTGGATAATAAAGATGTCGAACTTTGGCGTTATATTTTAGAGTTTGGGCGATTGCATATGGCAGATGGGAATTCGTGTATACAAAAATTCGCTGCGTGTTGCGGGTGTGTGTGAGCTTGTTTATCGTGTGTATTCGCTCTAAAAGAATGACGTATTTCCAGATCATACACACGCATGCACTATCTGTCTACTACCTATATATATATATATATATATATATAATCTGTGTTATGGTGTGTGGTGTGTGTGTGTAGTATGTATTGTGTAGGTATGCCGTGTATATATATGTGTATATATATATATATATATATATATATATATATAGATATATATATATATATATATGTATATATATATATATATATATATATATATATATATATATATATATATATATATATATATATATATGTATCGAGCTACAAAATGTCCTTAATATCTAATTCGCTCCACCTCGGAATAAATATATTTTCATATATGTTTAACCGAAGGGGAATTTTTTAGGCGATAATAGAATTCCCGGCCGACGGGCACGAACTATCGACATCTTCAATTCCAGGACCGACAGTGAAGCCTTAGCCCACCCCGCCACGCAAGAGGATATTTTTTGTTTTTTAGGCGATAACATATATGAAAATATATTAATTCCGAGGTAGAGCGTATTAGATATTAAAGGACATTTATAGCTCGATATATGTATATGATCGCGGTAATGTGATATGACATATATATATATATTGCTACGTTTATAGAACGCCTCGCCTTCCCAGCAGAGTTTTAGTTTTGTTTAATTATAAAAGTAGCAGCCATGCCGTCTCTTGAAAGCTACTGTTGTTGGGAGAGTGGGGATGTCGTAGGAATGATATTTCCGGTCTGACGGAAGCTTAGGGTAAGAGAGGCAGGTCACAAGAGTAGCTAGGCTTCGAGATGGATTTTAGGGACTTCTACAATAAGACCTATTTTCCTTCCCAATTTGCTGGCGTTGTGTTTACCACCTTTCAGGCAATGCTCGAGGCGGTTGTTGGAAGCCCCGTGATTCGAAAGCAAGGAGTATCGCTCTCAGCGGGCCGCGAGACGTGGTCTCGGACGAGGGTCAAATTGCCAGCCTCCCAACATTAGGGCCTACCCACGTCGTGCTGGTGGACACGAACCCCAGACCTGAACAGAGGTCGGACCGCATTCTCCTACAAGGATACACAGAATATTGCATAAAGGTTACGTCTGAAAGTGTAAACTTCAACCCAGCACCTTTTACTACCATACGACTCTTGCTAAATTCATTTTCCAATTCTTATTTTACCCCTTCTAACTCAGAAGCCCTTTGTTCCTATCGGGCCCAAGTGCTGCCCTTTGTGGACTTGTTAAAGACCAAAGCTTTCGTGTATACCTCAGGTGAACCAGTCGAGTTTACCATTCCCCAATGTTAGAGAATTAATCAGCCTAATCAAAGCAAGAAGTCATTTTTTCTTTTATGTCGTTTAATCTGGGATTCTTTTCCAGATTCCATGAGTCACGTGCCGTCTCTCTGCTCGCAAGTGTGCATTAACCAAGTGAATGAAATCAGCTTGAATTGAATGAGACTATAAGCCCCAACGTGGGGGCCAATGTCATTTAACTTTTCTCCAGGCCAGCACGGGCCTTTTTGTAAATAAATAGTTTAAAGTAACGAGCTGAGTTTTCTGGCGACCTTCCCCCTAAAGAAAGTTTACGGTAAGTTCAAGCAATTCCCTCTTGAAATCCCTAAATTACTTCCGTTTACGTTTGTATCTAGTCTCTCACAAGGCCCTACATACGTAATATTGTCGACCTCGCGAGGATCGAATCCGGGCTTGCTTAAAAAAAAAGCTTGTAAATCGCGTTATCCGTTGTAAAACGTAAACTGTAAATTATTTTACAAAGCGTAAATCAAGCACACTTGCAGGGAAAGAAGACACACTGACTCACGGTAAGGTATTCCATTCATTAATATGATTATTATAACCTATGTTAGCTTAAGGTACGTTAAGTATTTTTATGTAGAAGTGTGTACAAATGTGAAGGTAGAAATATTTCTTATTATTGTAACGGCCAGAGCGCCGAGCGAATTCTGTTCTGTAAATCGCATTGTTGCGTACGGAGCACTAACACGTGCAGATAGATGCCAGAAAGGACCAGATCAAACTAGGAAAGTGCTTTGCCAGGGTTATTGCTGTATGAGAAAGCTAGCTAGTTAGGAGTGTTTTACTAATAGTTACGGCAAAAGAAGTGTACAATTCTTTTGTCTGTGATATGTTAGGGTATTCATTTTTAACTTAATTTTCATTCCAAGTGTTGGTAACCGCTTACCTCTCGGCTAATTCAGCTTCGCGCTCTCTCGCGCCTGCGCGGTCTCAACCAACCTTCGTCTCATTCACAGCGGCAGCCATGTTTTTTATCCCTTTAAACATTATCTAAACAATTTAAGCAAAGTAACGTAAGTCACGAAGTTTTAACGTAAATAATATCGATCTTGGTACTAGTATCTATCGTCCTCCGCCAGAAAAATTAACGTAATTCGCCTTGAATAAGAAAGTAGAATTTTGTGTTGTAAAATTGCCTTCGCATTTACAGAGGAATCAGCTGTTTTGAACGACATGCTGCGCGCTAGCAGCGCTACCCAGCTCGCCTCACGTGTTTCACCTCGCATCGCTCACTCGCGCGCTGAGCGAAAGTTTCTTTTCACTTCGCACTAAACGTAACCTCTTCTTTTACAATTGTTTGCTAACATCGTTTTCAAATCCTTACCATAATTTTTTCACTTGTCCTTACGTAAAGTTAACGTAAATCTTAAAAGTAGAGTCACTTGCAAGAATGTTAACGTAAAACGCGTCTTTGTAAATTTCATATTGAAACGCAAATCATTTCATAAGCGCAAGCCGCTAACATTAACGTAAACATCGTTCACGCGAGCGCGTTATCATTTTTTCATAAAACGTTTTCTAAAGCAATTCTTTCATTTCACGTTAACGTAAGTAAATCATTTAACGCAAGTTGCGTCACATTAAACGAACATTAGTAGTTCAATTCAAATATAAGGGAGTCATTTCATATATCATTTTCACCCTCTCCAGAGAGAGAGAGAGAGAGAGAGAGAGAGAGAGTAGAGAGAGTAAACCAGAACACAGTATTCACGAAGCCAAGTACTACATCTTACCATTAATTATAGCATGCCGAATTAACCTTATTTTAGTCTCTTGTGTCTTTCATTTACACAGCGTGATACGTACGCGCATGTGTCCATTGCAGTTTGCAAAACATATTTATTTATTTCATTTACCGAGTACTTCAGCGAGGGACTGAGCATTTTCAATTATCATTACCTGTCGTTGCCCGAGTGGTCTTTTTCATTTTTTATCACAAAAGACTTGCGTATACCGCAAGCACAATTCGCACAGTGTGCCACGCCAATTCATTACTTCCAGACAGGGAAGTCGTTACCAGGTTAGGACTGGCCACCACCAGTGCACGTCAGGTCTTATCATTTTACAGTGCCACTAATTCTTGACACTGTTCACCGACTGGCCGCTGAAGTACTCCCACCTTTTACTTTCTCTCCTCCACTATTACACTCTGCCATGAGCAGTGCCATTTCACTTCAGTATATTTAAGTATACTGCATGTAGTGTCCGGGACACACCAGCACGATACCAGTGCTCCAAGGAACGCCTCCATAAGTGCCATTGCACCTGTACAGGCCGTACAGGTAGCCATTAAACCTGCGTGTCCGTCCTTACGGAACGCCCAAATAATTAGTGTGTCCGTGTACAAGGGTCAGTGATCCTTCGGAACACTCCTAAGGGAACGCCTCCCCAAAGTGCCGCAATACCAGCACTACTAGTGCTGCCCAAGGAACGCCTCCTCATAAGTGCCGTGCACCTGTATTGGACCTACAGGTAGCCCATTACAACGTCTCCCAAGTTGGGAACGCCCGTAAGTGTGACGTACACAGCACACTTCATTCGATTTTTTCACCTCAGCAGAAGGTGCCATTCACAAAGTGCCGAGCACCCAGTCTTTTCAGACTTTTTCCTTACCACGTCGCAGAACCCATTTCCAAGTGAGTGCCACTTTCCACAGTAGGCACTCCTATTCCATTCAGTACCCACCCTTTCCTGGCCATTATTTTCATTTTCCTCCGAGCCTCTACTGCAGCCTAAGGGAAATGTCTTCCCCTGCTTCCCGCGACTTCTTTGCCAGAGAGCTAGAGAAGCTCGGAGCCCTCATAACTCTGGGCAAGGAGGCTGGTTACACTGGACCAGCACTAGACAGTGGATAAAGGCGCAGCAGCTGCCGCGCGCCTGCAAGAAAAGAAAAGGAAAGAGAGAAAAGCCAGAGAAGCCAGAGAAGCAGAGAAAGAAAGAGAAGCAGCAAGGAAGGCAAGGAAGAGGAGCGAAAGCATGAGCTCGCTCTCAAGGAGAAGGAACTCGACATCAAGCGGGAGAAAGGCCCGTAATGGAGAGTATCCTAGCTCAAGCCACTCTGCCAGCTTCCAGCCCTGCACCCCCTGTCTCTCTTAGTCCCGCCGCCTCTGGTCAGCCTGACATCCTTTCTATTTGTGAGCCTGTCCTGATCCAGTGCCGGAGATAGAAATTCCTCGCGCATCCTGCCAGCCTTTTACCTTTTTACCGCCTACCTCCTCCCTTTTGGAAGAGGTAAGCCCACCAGTTAACCCCGGACTTGTTTCCGAGGGTGATTCAACGGAGGTTTCCTTAACCTCCCCACGTCAAATCACTGCCAGAGAGGACTCTTCACCTGTGCCAGAGCACACTGCCAGCCTTGGTGACTCCGCAGATTCGCAACCTGTGGGGCCATCTCGGCCTTATCATCCAGTGCCACGGAAGAGGTTCTGGAACAAGTTCTGCCGAGACTGTGGCCGCAAGGGTCACATGTCTGCAAATTACGGAGGGTGAGCGCACACAATATTCCGCCATCGCAATGGCCGTCACCAATCCTTCTTCTCTAGGACCCCCAGCTAAGGGCCCTATAACCGTCGCACCCCTCCAAAGCCATTATCAGCCAAGCCACGTCAGAGCCTACGACGACTCTGGCGCTCAAATCTCCCTGATACGGGAAAGACCGAATCCCCCGAGGGTCTAACATTGATAGAACGTCGATTGATCACCATTGAAGGTATCAATCACATTAAACTGATCCTTCCGACCGTCCAATTGAGGGTCACCAGACCTAGTTTCTCCAAGGTATGTACTCTTGCAGTTGCAAGCTACATTCCAGGAGGTTACGACCTCCTCCTAGGGCAAGACATGAAGTCTCCCTCGCATTCCAAAAAGCCTAGGGGTCCTAACCCCACGTCCAATCACTCTAAAGCAAGGAGTAATCGAAATTTTACTTCCTCCAGGAAGTACAACCACCAACAGTCTCCCTCGTTACCAGGAAGGGAGATTGATCATTCACAGTTCCGTTGCAAAACCTGCAACGTAATAGGGCACTTACTAATTGGCCTAGGTGCCCTAGCCGACTATCAGCAGCGGACACGTCCATGTTCCCCAAGGCCTAGCCTTCAACAGAGACAGGAGCCTCTGTCTCCCATTTCATTTAAGGGCACGCTGAGAGGTATTGCACCTCCGGTACCCGCCACAGGTCCAGTCGACCTCAACTCTCTGCCAGTGCCACTTGGCAGCACTGTCCAGTACCAAGCTCCGTCCAGCCTGGACGTAGAGCCACCACCGAACTTGACTTCTGCGCCTGGCCCCGAGCTAGTGCCGGCGCCTCCTAACCTACCCCAAGGATCCTCCTACAGGAGATCCTCCAACAGGCATGGAGCTTACCGCAGCCCATGGCCAATCACTAGTTCCGTCTTCTTCACCCTCACCACTGTCGCCCGAGGATGAACCTCCGGCAGACTCACCTTCATACCGCCTCAGGCTACCACTGCCTCTGCTCCTGCCGGCGTTTTCTGGCCTTTCCCGAGTCGGTGCCTCCGTTCTACTCCAAGGACTGGTATAGCCAGGTCCTGGGGGAATAAGAAGAAGAAGAAGAAGAAGGGACGTCATTAACAAACTAACACAAAAGAGCCACATGCTCTCCTTGACACCTGTGCCCGAGGTACAGTGTCGCATTCATTTGCAGAATGATCCTGGCACCTACCCAGAGAAGGTAGCCAGCCTGATCTCTGCCGCAAGTGTGCATTAACCCACGTGAATGAAAATCAGCTTGCAATGAATGAGACTATAAGCCCCAACGTGGGGGCCCATATCATTTAACTTTTCTCCAGGCCAGCACGGGCCTTTGTGTAAATAAATAGTTTTAAAGTAACGAGCTGAGTTTTCTGGCGACCTTCCCTCTAGAGAAAGAAATCAATAATAATCAGTTTACGGTAAGTTCAAGCAATTCCCTCTTGAAATCCCTAAATTGCTTCCGTTTACGTATCTAGTCTCTCACAAGGCCCTATATACGTAACGGCGTTGAAGGTCTTTCTTAACAGGGGGAGCTGCTACGTTTATAGAACGCCTCGCCTTCCCAGCAGAGTTTTAGTTTTGTTTAATTATAAAGTAGCAGCCATGCCGTCTCTTGAAGCTAATGTTGTTGTTGGGAGAGTGGGGATGTCGTAGGAATGATATTTCCGGTCTGACGGAAGCTTAGGGTAAGAGAGGCAGGTCACAAGAGTAGCTAGGCTTCGAGATGGATTTTAGGGACTTCTACAATAAGACCTATTTTCCTTCCCAATTTGCTGGCGTTGTGTTTACCACCTTTCAGGCAATGCTCGAGGCGGTTGTTGGAAGCCCGTGATTCGAAAGCAAGGAGTATCGCTCTCAGTCGCGCGAGACGTGGTCTCGGACAGAGGTCAAATTGCCAGGCCTCCCAACATTAGGCCTACCCACGTCGTGCTGGTGGACACGAACCCCAGACCTGAACAGAGGTCGGACCGCATTCTCCTACAAGGATACACAGAATATTGCATAAAGGTACGTCTGAAAGTGTAACTTCAACCCAGCACCTTTTACTACCATACGACTCTTGCTAAATTCATTTCAATTCTTATTACCCCTTCTACATCAGAAGCCCTTTGTCCTCATCGGGCCACGTGCTCCCCTTTGTGACTTGTTAAAGACCAAAGCTTTCGTGTATACCTCAGTGAACCAGTCGAGTTACCTTCCCCAATGTTAGAGAATTAATCAGCCTTAATCAAAGCAAGAAGTCATTTTTTCTTTATGTCGTTTAATCTGGGATTCTTTTCCAGATTCCATGAGTCACGTGCCGTCTCTCTGCTCGCAAGTGTGCATTAACCAAGTGAATGAAATCAGCTTGAATTGAATGAGACTATAAGCCCAACGTGGGGGCCAATGTCATTTAACTTTTCCTCCAGGCCAGCACGGGCCTTTTTGTAAATAAATAGTTTAAAGTAACGAGCTGAGTTTTCTGGCGACCTTCCCCTAAACCCCCCTAAAGAAAGTTTACGGTAAGTTCAAGCAATTCCCTCTTGAAATCCCTAAATTACTTCCGTTTACATATCTAGTCTCTCACAAGGCCCTACATACGTAATAATATAATATATATATATAGATATATATATGTATATTTATTTATATTATATTTATATATATATAAAGAGAGAGAAAAAAAATTGTTACAAGTATAAGCTTAGCTTATCTACATAAACGCAGTAGTTTCTATATGTTTGAGAGAGAGAGAGAGAGAGAGAGAGAGAGAGAGAGAGAGAGACACACACAAACTGTAAATGACATTAATTCTGCCCAGTAAACAACCATAATTACATCGAAATAAAATGGCCGGCAGTTACACTTTTTTAATTTAGGGAAATTAAACCTTAATTTGGAAAAAGGAGAAAAAATATTTGAATTGCATTTACTAGTAATTATGAGCCTCTGAATATATAATAGTCGCTATGAATTTTTCATCGATCGTTTCCCGGAGTTTTCTGCAGCGCTTTTCCGCTCTGCTAGTCGTTTGGCTAAAACAAAATGGAAATGAGGGCGCGCGCGTGCGCAAACACACACACACACACACCAATACACACACACACCAATACACACACACACACACACACACACGGCGCTCGTGCAGAACAGACTTCATGGCAAAGGGACACACGTATGCATCTGAACACACTATTAAACAGTACAGGTATTCCCTATCTTTCATTCAATTAACCTATTATCTAATTTTCATTATTTTCTCCATATTTATGTTTGAAGTTGTAACTGGGCGAGAGTGCCAAGGAGTGCCACCGTGAGTGCCAACGCTGTTTGCGTAGGGATTAAGGAAATAGCTCGCCATGGACGTCTTCTAATTAAACGAAAATAGATGCATAAAGTGGACAGGCAAATAGCAAAATAAAACAGATAGAAAGATGGGTAGATACCACGAAAATAGAAATCGGTGTCTTCTGTAACATAGGAAAATGATACAAACGAGAGAGAGAGAGAGAGAGAGAGAGAGAGAGATATTCTTCTGTAACAGTGAAGTAATTAAAATGTCTTCTGTAACAGGAATATGAAAATGATACAAACGCGAGAGAGAGAGAGAGAGAGAGTCTTCTGTAACATAGGAAAAAGAAAATGAGACAGACAGACACAGACAGACAGACAGACAGACAGACAGACAGACAGACCAAAGTCTTCTGCAGCAGTGAAGTAATTAAAGCAAAAGAGGGAGGAAGAGAGCGAGCAATAAAGTAGCATTAATAGGTAGATAAAAAATTAACTCTATTTAGGAGACGATTAAATTAGATGAGCGAGATCAGCACCCTCTGATTAAATATATAGATAGATAGATCGTATTTCCAAGAAAGCTGCGATACACCTGTCAGATGATTGCACAATTTTATATCCGTATTGACTTTCATGATCTGACTTTTTTCCCTTTATTTTATTTTAATTTTATTTCCCAAGGGTTACGTGTAACCCTAGTAACAAGGTTACGCATTACTCTCAGACGGGTTACGTCATCTCTGCGAGAGATTGGCTGCAGGCCAGACAGTAAATGAATTTTTTTTATTAGCTGTCGAGGAGAAACAGATGATTATTTGAAGTGACGAATCGTATTGTATATATCTATTTTTATTTCAGTTTCCTTGACTTAGTTATTTTGTCCCTGGAGATATATGTATGTATATTTGTTTGCATATATACACATATGTTTATATATGTCTTACACACCACACACACACACACACACACACAACACCACCACACACACACATATATAGATTATATATATTAGATATATATAATTATTATAGATCTATATATATATAGATATAGATATATATACATCATATATATATATATATATATATATATTATATATATATAAATATATATATATAGATATATATATAACGGTGCTTCAGCATTTTAATTATAAAGTGTCCAAAGGAGTCCATGATACGAGATTTAAAAGGGACCAAGTTTATTGCATATGGTATCCGTTTTCGCACAAACAAAAATCTGTGTGCATCAATCCAATCTTGTGGAATAAAATACAAAGACATATTATAAACAATCATATTAAATCAAAAGGAATTCACAATTTTTAAAAATAAAGTCTAAAAAGATTAAAAAGAGCAGTAAATAAAAAGAGAGACTACTAAAAAACAAACCGTCCGTGATCAGAGGTGAAGATGGAATGAGTTACAGTTGGCAGAGAGAAGCGACGACAACTATGCCAGGTACAAAGGTGACGAGGACAAATTACCGTTTAATGAGGGCACCAGTCTTTTAATGTATACGACTCCAGCGTTGTTAGTGGTCAGGATGTTTAACATAATCAATGATTGTAAAATGTTCTTTTTGAATTTCAGTCTTGCATATTATAGAGTGGTTTCTGATATTGGAAATATATATAATTAGATCTTATATATATATATATATATATATATATATATATATATATATATATATTATATATTATTCACTGCTGTCGCAACCGCTATACCCTCACTTTCCAACTGAATACCATCTATACTATTCATCTACACATCGCTGAAATAAAATTTCAGTAGGTCCATAACTTTGATCATTGTACCGTATGTCATTTTTTTCGGTTATGGTTGGTCAGTGTTGACGAAGTTACAGAAATAGATGCACGAATTCGGCTAATTTCGTTTGTTCCTGTTTCTGGTGGTGTGTTGTTGTTTTTTTTTTTTTTTTTTTTTTTTTTTTTTTTTTTTTTTTTTTTTTTTTTTTTTGAAACGGTAGATGCTGTAGCCTCGAAAACATTCGTGGATTGAACTGGAAGAACATTTTTGTATGGCGTCTACCTTGCATATTTGCTCTGGTTTATAATGAAGTATTCCACGTGATTGGTATTTGGATAAAAAGAACAGCTTCGAATATATCAGAAAATAACCAAATCTCTTCAACTTTTTTTTCTTTATAGAAATTTGTGAAATATTACAGCGGCTCCTTTAGCGGTATTTTGTCGAAGTTTCCCGGGTTTGAGAAATGTACCTGGAAACTATTTTTTTAATGAGATTCCCAAACTATGAAACAACCCAGGCCCACGGGTTTAATGTAATGATTATATTATGGACTTCAGGAAGGGTACTGCTGTACTGTGCAGCGAGGAAGGTGGGGGGTTGGGGTGGTGGATTCCCTTCCACAAAAGATTGGAAGAAGCCTTAGTGACGTAGACAGGAGGAAAGAAAATGGCGTTATTTTCTTTTGACAGACAATGGCCGTGCCATTATCTCAGGGCTGCAGCCTCCTGTAAAAATAGGGAATAGTTCCTCCACTCTACCTTCCCCCACCCTCCTCCCCCCAAACCACCCCCCTCCCCCAAACCGTTCTCCATCCCCGCCCTCCAAGAACTTTCTTTAACGGCGGAAGGAGTGGCACAGTATAACTCCACTCCCGCCCCCCCACCCCCCCACCCCCCCACCCCCACCCCCGCCCCCGCCCTCACCCCCACACTCACACACCTATATCCTTAGTGCCACTCCAGCTTGAGTCTAACCTTTTTCAACCCCCGCCCCCCTTCCCCTGGGTAAAAAAAATCATCCACTCTTTCTTGGCCCCCTTCTTGAAGACACCTAGCTTGTTGGTTTCATCTTCTACATTCGTCCGTTCGTCTCTCCTTGCTTTTCTCTATTTCAATGTTCTATTCTTCGTCCCTTCTTCCTCTGTTCCCTAATGGTTACACTTCTCATCTCTCTCTCTCTCTCTCTCTCTCTCTCTCTCTCTCTCTTCTTTTCTTACCCATCTTTCACCATCTCTTCTGTGAGAGTGTGTGTGTTTAAGAATGTATATGTAATCTTTCTCTATTCTTACCTACTGGTTACACCTCTCTCTCTCTCTCTCTCTCTCTCTCTCTCTCTCTCTCTCTCTCTCTCCTCTTTTCTTACCCATCTTTCACCATCTCTTCTGTCAGATTGTGTGTGTTTAAGTATGTGTATGTATGTGGGCGTGTATTGCGTTAAGTATGCGTGTGTGTATGCATGTGTGTAAGTACGTGTCTGTGTGTGTGTGTGTGTGTGCGTGGCGCTAAGCGTCCATCTTCATTTTAACAAAGGCCTTCGCCGATTCTTCAGTGAGTTTTACAGACATGGCGAACGCCGAGCAAATATTAGTCCACTCACGGGTGGAGGTTGGTGTATGCCAAGTCCTTATTCGCACCATTTACCATAACGCTCGTCTTCTCTCTCTCTCTCTCTCTCTCTACAGTTATTCCTGTTTTGTCTGTCCACAATGGTTATTCATACAGCACTTCCTTCATTCCATCCATTATTTCAAGATTTTATTTTTTTTTTATCTAAGTTTGTCCCGTTGTCTGTTTATCCAAAACCATCCACGAAACCTTCCCCTTCCCCTCCCCCTCCTCTCCTCCTTCCATCGCCCCCGTCCCCACCTTCCTCCAAAGTCTAGCACCTTAGGTGTTCTTTAACCTATCCCCCCTCTCCCCCCATCCCCACCACCAACAAAAACCTCCCAGATTCGGCAGATGCCTCTCCTTCTCCTTCGACTCCGCCAAACCACCGCCGCCGCCGCCGCTGCCGCTGTTTGCATTAGGACTAGCAATGAGAGTCAGCCATCCCCTCCCCCCTCCCCCCCCCCTCCCTCCCTCCCACCTCACAAAAGGCAAAGCGAGCGGCTTCAGCCGTGGACAAATCCCCGGCAATTTCTTATCCAAACACATGATATCCGATTCTCCTCGAAGTTGCTACATCCGACAATACGCCCCGTTATCTCTTCCCCCCCCCCCCCCCCTCTTTAAGATATCCGGGCGAAGATTTAGCGAGGCATTAGTTGGTGGGAAAGGGGTGGTTATAGGGGGTGGGTGTCCCCGCAGAGAGAGAGAGAGATAGAGGGAGGGGGTCCAGCTGCTGTGGTATAGACGTCGGGAAATTGGTCGTCTTGGTGGTTAATTAACGTAGATGGTCTGGCTGGCTTAAGCTTTTCGGTTATTACAGGTGTGTTTCGGAAGGACGTTCGTCTTGATGGATGCCGGGAGATTTTGGGTATTATCTTTATGTATTTAAAGTCCTATTTCTTATTTCTGTGTGTTGTGCTTGTTCGTAATTCTTGACCTCTGTATTAAATAAACTTAACTTCATTGTAAAGAAATGCCTGATATATATATAATATATATAATATATAATATATATTTATATATATAATATTATAATAAACTTATATATGAATATATTATAGATAATAGTTATATATATATATATATCATAATATATATATATATATATATATATATATATATATATATATATATATATATATATATATATATATATATATATATATACACACACACACACACTTTTAATTTCATATGATATATAGATTACCAGGTTTACAGAATGGGTATCTTTTATTCCTGTATGTTTGCTCGTGATTTTTGAGACCTCCAATATGAGATAAACTGAACTGCAATGTAAGGAAACCTGTATTTTTTTTTAAATACGTCTGTATTTACACAGAATGGTCAGTTCGTATGGCATTGTATAATAGATTTTCAGGGTTGCAGAGTGAATATAATCACTCCGCTATTCCAGAAATTCGCGGGTTTGATGATAAGTGGACGGATGTTGTTATTGCCAATAATTACACAGTGGTTGGCCAGCAGTTATAAAAGCCGCTTTATTTTTGCAGTGATGGTGATGTTTTTGGTGTTATTTCCTATGTTGTATGAGCGTTTGATCCAGAAGATTGAAAACCTCTCTTGATATTATTATTATTATTATTATTATTATTATTATTATTATTATTATTATTATTATTATTCGAAAAATGAACCCTATTCATATGGGATTCATTTGATTTCAAATTTACGCCCGAAAATACATTCGAAGTGTAAAGGTGTTCTCAGAAATATAAACTTGTTCGGTGTTTGAGCCCGTGACAATAGAGGCATTATCATTGGCAAAGCCTTTCTTATGAATATATGTATTACTGACTTGTTGAAACCATTCGGTGAGATTTTATTTACAATGCCGTGAATGGAAAGATTCATTTTATTGTTCTCATTAAGTGAGGGTTGATGTTCGTGGTTTTTTTTTTTTTTTTTTTTTGAGATTATGTTATTAGCATACTCATGTAAATAAGTGTTTTTGCATGCCGTTATATGTATATGTGTATATATATACATGTATGTATGTAATTATGCTATAAACTGGGGTAATTCCTCGATAATCTGCAGTTTCATAGATCACCGAAAAAGGAATCCGTTGGAGTCCATTTTCATTGAAGCCAAGTCAGCGAGGAATTTATATCTCCATCCTGGATTGTACCTTGATCCTCTTTCCTTATCTCTTTTGTTCTAAGTCCCTGTTTCACTTACATTTCTACCGTGGATTTAAGGATATTCTCAAGTACGGGTTCCTTCGTGCTACATTGGATATATAAATTATATATATATATATATATATATATATATATATATATATATATATATATATATATATATAGTTATATATATATATATCAGCAAACAGGATATGTGTAAGAAGATAATGACTCCCCTCGAGTATTATTAAGTCACAAACTTTACCTCTCCTTTAGAATACAAAAAAAAAAAAAAAAAAAAAACTCCGAGTCCACGCTCGAAGAACCCGTATTCGAAAGCAGCAACATTTCAGCTCTTTAAAAAAAAAAAAGAAACTCGAAAAGCGTATCTGCCTACAGTCTGCCGGGTCTCCTTCGAAATTCCATCTGTATTAATTTCCTCTCAGTGACACACACCCTGATTGATGAGTTTCCAATCAGAAAACGGGGCCCACCTCCTCCCCTCCTCCTCTATCATTCCCCCTCCCATCCCCTTCCCTCTCTCCCCTCCCCTCTCCCCTACCCTCCCCCCTTCCCCTACCCCACCCCCTTACCCCCTCCCTTTCCCCCGCCCATCCACCTCCCCTCCCCCCCATCCGGGGACCCCCCCCAGAGTTAAGTCCGCGAGTTTTGCGTCATCAACGGGTTAAAGGGCCATTTGAGAAATTCGGGAATGGGAATGTTTTGCTCGGAATGTCTTGTGCGAAATTGGGAATGATTTCAGGTCTGTTGATGTTGATTCGCTCTTGCGATTTCTGTGTTATCTCTAAGCATTCTTTTTATTTATTTATTTATTTATTTATTTATTTATTTGTTTGTTTATTTATTTATGTATTTATTTTTATTCTCGGAATATTTATCTTTTAGTATGAAAATGAGCAAATGCCTCAAGTCGTACGTTGGGCATTTAAAGCATTGAATATATCATAGATCCACTTTTATGAATACTTATATAGTTTGTCTTAATATATATATATATATATATATATATATATATATATATATATATTATATATATACACACACATAAATATATACATACATATGTATATACGTATATATACATATATACATACATATAAATTTCTTGTCCACTGTTCCTCTAAATTCTTTAAAGATTTTTTAGCAAAGAGAGATACTTTAAAATAACTTAACCCTGGAATTATTTATATATAATCTGATACCTAATAATCCAATAAAAATAATCTCCCTTAGCTCTGTAGATGTACCTCATGTTACGCTAGATACTCCTTTTCTCGAAAGATATATTGCATAGTATCCTACGATGTTCATCATCTTCCTAGGAACGAGAAATGAAGTTACCCGCCCGTTGTATTACGTTGCTAGTCTGCAACTGAAAATGGCCAAGGAACCCCATTCTCTTTTTGGTGGAATTAAACTGTAAACGGCGAATGGTCTTTTTCTGTTCCAAGTCTTTATCCGACCTGAAGAATGAGACTTCGTTTTCTGTTTTTTTAAGACCCACGCTTTTATCTATACTAAAAGATCTGACTTTCTGTTTCTGGAATTAAATTGCGTCCGAAGACCTAATGATTTTGTTTTTGTTATGAGACTAAAGAAATGGGAATAAGAAGG
>NC_087213.1:57931156-57936156 GCF_015104395.2 Macrobrachium nipponense | reverse complement strand
TGTGTGATACATACATACATACTAAATACTTACGTCCGCCAATATAATATTTACATGTGCACTCTCCTATGCGTGTGTGTGTGTGTGTCTGTGCGTGTATGTATGTGTGTGCGCGGGCTCCCTGATGGTGTTACGGTCGGCGTTACTAAAGCAACAATGTTTGCTAACGAGACTTATACGTGATTCTGGATACAAGAAAGTTCGAGTAGAGCGCAAACACCATTTCCGTTACGAACGGTTATGTGAAAGTACTCGCTAGTTCGCCTGGCGCCTGCCCGCCCCCCCTTTATTTTTTTCCCCCACGGCGACCTCTTATTACTTTCGGGGGAGCAGAGAATAATGCAGAACAAGTTTAGTTAATACAGATTTTTAGGATGAAATTGTTATGGAAATAAAGCACTCATTTACCTGTAATGAATGCATATAAGAATGGCTGTTAATTTTGTTGATTAAGTTTTAAAAAATATATATGGAAAATTATTTTTTTAGAAATTGCATGGAAATCAAATCGAAATTGTTAGGGAAGTAATACCACTTATTTACCTGTAATGAATGTATATAAGAATGGCTGTGTTAGATTTGTTATTAACTTAAAAATAAATAGTATATGGAAAATTATTTTCTTAGAAATTATATGGAAATCAGGAATTATTATGGAAATAAGAACACTGATTAACCTGTAATGAATGCATGTAAGAATGGCTGTGTTGAATTCGTTAATCAACTTTAAAAAATATTAGTATATAAAAATTATTTCCTTAAAAATTATATGGAAATCAAATCGAAATTTAATTTTATATTATTTAATATGTGATGAAGTATGTCTATGAATCAACATAGATTGTTAGTAAGTAATGAATGAATTTGTTTCTACAAAAATATTAATATCAATATCAATTAATATTTTCGGTGAAAATATTCTCAGAAATATGTTTTGAAATCGACACATTTTTTTACGGATTGTATTGAAGCGATCGTTCAAAAATGTTCATCTCAATTAATTCTCGTTCAAAAAAATCTGAAATTAAAAGTAAAAAAAAAAAAACGATTATTTTAAATCGTAAATTTTAAGAGAATTGTCCAACTTTCAAAGAAATGAAACATAAGCCTTAGTTGAAACGAAAAGGAAATGAGATGATGTTGAGAAATGTTTCGTTTCTTCTTCTTCTTCTTCTTCTTTTTCTTCTTCTTCTTCGTGATCTCCTTTGTTTTTCTTCTTCTTCTTCTTCTTCTTCTTCTTCTTCTTCTTCTGCTTTTTCTTCATCTTTATCTTTTTCTTCTTCTTCTTCTTCTTCATGTTTACCCAATTCTTCTTCTTCTTAATGTTTACCAACTTATTCTTCTTCTTCTTCATGTTTACCAACTTATTCTTCTTCTTCTTCCTCTTCGTGATCTCCTATCTTCTTTTTCTTCTTCTTCTTCTTCTTCGTATTTACCCACTTCTTCTTCTTCGTGTTTCCCCACTTATTATTTTTCTTCTCCTCCTCCTCTTCCTCCTTTTCCTCTTTCCTCTTCTTCGTTATCTCCTGCTACTTCTTCTCCTCCAGCCTCTTCTTCCTGTTTTTCTTCACGTTTTCTCACTTCTTCTTCTTCTTCCTCTTCTTCTTCTTCATTATCTCCTGCTTCCGTTTCTCCATCTTCTTCTTCTCCGCTATCTCCAGCTTCTTCTTCGTCTTCTTCTGTTTCTTTCGTGATGGGTGAATGAATTATTGTGTTACTTCTTTATGGTCTTTTTTGGCGTCGGCAAAGCTTTGAAGTTAGTGTTCGTGCGGAATTGCAGACTTACCTCATATGGCCCTGCAGTGTTCTCGTGTTTAGAGTTGCTCTTTATTTTCTTTTGTTCCTTTACGCATGGCCAAGCCATTTTTTTTTCATGTTTATTTTTACTTGTTTATCTATTTAATTATTTATTTATTTGAGCGAGGAAATTAATTTTTCACTTTTTTTTGAGGTAGGAAATACATTTTTCACTTTTTTTTTTTTTTAGCTAGGATATACTTTTTTAATTTTTTTTTAGAGCTAGAAATACATTTTTCACTTCTTTTGAGCTAGGAAATATATGTTTCACTGTTTTTTTCTTTCTTTTTATATCCTTTTTTTTTATCTAGGAGCATTTTTTCCCGTTCATTTTTTCATATATATATATATATATATATATATATATATATATATATATATATATATATATATATATATATTAATTCTGCTACTATTACTACTATTATTATTATTATTATTATTATTATTATTATTATTATTATTATTATTATTATTATTATTATTATTATTCAGTAGATGAAACCTATTCATATGGAACAAGCCCACCAAAGGAGCCACTGACTTGAAATTCAAGCCTCCAAAGAATATTAAGGGAGAAGCAAGAGGAAGTGAAGGGAAACACAGAGAAGAGATCCCACCTTTTTAAAATGAACAAAATAATTTATTAAATAGATAAATAGATAGAAAATATTAAAGTGCAAGAAAGATAGTATGAGTAGTAATGCATATTGCATTTTCGCTTGAACTTACTGAGTTGCAATTGCACGACATCATCCTCTGGGTTATTAAGGCGCCAGTCTTCCCATCTCCTTTGCATCACAAATTACGAAAACAGAAGAGAACTATAACATCCCCTTTCTCTAGAGCTGTAATTACCAACCTTTATACCTTCAAGGAACCCCTGAAACAATTTTTCATATCCTAGGAAACCTTTATCTACAGGCTCTCTCTCTCTCTCTCTCTCTCTCTCTGTATATATATATATATATATATATATATATATTATATATATATATATATATATATATATCTTATATACATTATAATTAATATATTATATATATATATATATATATATAATATATATATATATATGTGTGTGTGTGTGTGTGTGTGTGTGTGTGTGTGTGTGTTTGTGTATATATAAATTACTTTATATAAATCATATAATATATACTACTGCTATTCGAGCTTTGTAAATATTCAGATCAGCGTCATTTTCTATACATATTTATTTCAAGACTTCTTGCGGAACCCTTGATGATGGCATAAGGAACCCCAGGGTACCGCGGAACTCTGGTTGGGAATCACTGGCTCTAGAAGCTTGTTATTAACTTCGTGGAGAGTTAAGACCTTATTTTTCTTTTCTAGAGCATTTCTTAGTCACATTTCCCTCGGGTCTGGGCGAGCTTAAGTGTAACATATAAAGTTGATACTCTCATCTTTACATGCAGTTGTCAGCGTTTGATGTTCAACGCTCAGTTGTAGCTTGAGAGAAAAATCGACATTATGCTGATGGTGTGTAAAACTGTCTCAGAAATGTAATAAAAATAATTTTAATAATAATATTTGAAATATATTCTACATGGATTTTCCCAGGCACAGGGTTGGGTAGCTGTTGTTATTAAATATAGAAAGTATATCCAGTGACTTATTTTTTTTTATATTATTTTTTTTTATAAAGGTTTTTCCACGGCAAAGGAAACAAAAGAAAAACCAACATGTATAACGTAAGAAGATATATTCACAGTAAAATTCATTGTTACACAAGCGATTATCCTTGAGAGAGAGAGAGAGAGAGAGAGAGAGAGAGAGAGAGAGAGAGAGAGAGAGAGAGAGAGAAGGACTTTATCTTAAATTGAAATATGAGAATAAAATTGCCATAAATGACTGAAGAGGATATATTCATGTGCAATAATAGCCATTTACCTTGATGACTATACTCTGTTTTTTTTTCATCTGTCCATCTGCCTGTGGTGTTTTGTATGGTAACACTGCGTCCCGGGCTTTAGATAGTAACGCTCTGCGTAAGTTTTAGTAATAAAAGGATATCTGGGTGTACATTTGCAACTGAAAGTGTTTTAATAATTTACTGTATGCGAATTACACCGTTAATATTCGAAATAGGATATTATTATAATCGTTGAATGTAAGCTGAATGTAACTATCTAAAGCCCGGGACGCAGTGTTGCCATACAAAAACACCACAGGCAGATGGACAGATGAAAAAAAACAGAGTATAGTTACTGACACAGAGAGAGAGAGAGAGAGAGAGAGAGAGAGAGAGAAGGACTTTATCGTATAGTGAAATATGAGAATAAATTAGACAAAAATGATTGAAAAAGATTTATTCAAGTTAAATGTTGGCTAGTTACTGAGAGAGAGAGAGAGAGAGAGAGAGAGAGAGAGAGAGAGAGAGTAGGACTTCATTGCATAGTGAAATATGAGAGTGAAAACCAAAGAAAATGACCTACGAATGCTTTTCCTTTACTTGGGTGGCTAGCTGCTCTCTCTCTCTCTCTCTCTCTCTCTCTCTCCTCTCTCTCTCATACAACACAAACACACACCCCTCACAACAGAGTGGGGGGGGGGGGGGGGGGGGTTATTTCCCTTTGGGTTATTAAAATTCCCTTTAACTGCAGCGTAATAATACTTCTTGGAGAAACCGCTCTAGGACTCGCATAGTTCACGGATCAAAAGTTCATAAGTCGCCCCGTCCTTCTCATGAGAAGTATGCCTACGCGTATCATCAAAGAGATACGTGTGTGTGTGTGTGTGTGTGTGTGTGTCATCAAGGATAGGAGGATGTCTCTGACGTATCATCAAAGCCCGAGCTTATCAAGTTATCTGTGTATCATTAAGAAGTGTGGCTCCTAGTACGTGACATCAAACGTGGGAAACGGGTTTGTTTGTATCATCGTCAAACTGGATAGCTGTGTAGCATTAAACGTTGCAAGGGTTGTTATTATTAGAAACAACGTCGTCCTTATTATCTGAATAAAATGTTTTTTTTATTATTTGTGTGTGTGTGTTTGAGAGAGAGAGAGAGAGAGAGAGAGAGAGAGAGAGAGAG
Organism: Macrobrachium nipponense; assembly: GCF_015104395.2. Classification (NCBI taxonomy): domain Eukaryota; kingdom Metazoa; phylum Arthropoda; class Malacostraca; order Decapoda; family Palaemonidae; genus Macrobrachium; species Macrobrachium nipponense. The sequence goes on along the minus strand of NC_087213.1, from coordinate 57,931,304 downwards.
AGAGAGAGAGAGAGGTATTATTGTTAAAAAGGAGGATGTCTTTATGTATCAGAAAAGATTTGTTGTATTTGTGTGCTTTTTGAGAGAAAGAGAGAGAGAGAGAGAGAGTTACCATCAAAGAAGAATATTTTACATATAAACATTGTAA
>NC_087213.1:57911215-57923715 GCF_015104395.2 Macrobrachium nipponense | reverse complement strand
CGTCAGAGAGCATACCTTCGTTTATTATTATTATTATTATTATTATTATTATTATATTACATAAGTTGAAGACCCTTTTCTTAAACATGTATATCATTGAGAATGATAGCTGCATTTATTTAATTAGTTATTTACTTATCTAACTATCTATTTACTTATTTATCTTTAATTTAATAATAATAATATAATAATAATAATAATAATAATAATAATAATAATAATAATAATGAATAATAATAATAATAATAATGATAAAAATTATGATGATGATAACAAAACATTGGGACATGCATTGCTTTACATCATTAAATAATAATAATAATAATAATAATAATAATAATAATAATAATAATAATAATAATAAATTTGAAACGTCGTAGTCGGAACAACGACGCAGTACCTGCAGCCATGCTGAACACGCTAAGACGGATCTTAACGGGATTGAAAAGCTCATAAGATTTCCTTCGTCCAGCGTCTTAAGACCCTTGTAACATTTCACCTTTTCCCTGACCTCTGGAGGGCAAGCTTAATTATTACGACAGCTCATACTGAAGCACAGTTCGAAGGATAAACAGAAGGGAAGCAATAGATCAAACAGACAGAAATATATCATGAAATGTTCTACTTCTTGAAGAATTATTGTGAAACGTGAGATATTATATTACAATATCGAGAACTTTTTAAAAAAATCGAGGGAAACTATACACAAGTCTTGTTGCCATAATTTTCGGTTTTTTTATTTCCATTTTCAGCTCTTAATAATTGAAAAGGGAAATAGCTGTTATTTATGGGGCATATACACGAAGATTTAATAACAAAATAAAAATAAATTGTCCATCAGTAAAACTAAGAAAAAATGCAATATCTTTTTCCGTAAGTCAAATTGAGAACACAAAGTAGATGCATGTGTAAAAAATAACAGGAGAGAGAGAGAGAGAGAGAGAGAGAGAGAGAGAGAGAGAGAGAGAGAGAGAGAGAGAGAGAGAGTTCAACTGCAGAAAAAATATAACTGCGAGTAAGAAAGTATACAAAAAGAAACGATCAACATACAATTAGAGAGAGAGAGAGAGAGAGAGAGAGAGAGAGAGAGAGAGAGAGAGAGAGAGACTTAAGTACTTCAACCCACGTAACAAAATGAATTCAGATGATGAAAGGTACAGAAAATACAAGAAAATAAACAAAGACTCAAGTACAGCAAATACAGAAAAAAATAATTACTTAAACCACGAACAAACGGACATACAAAAATGAAAGACAAAGAGCCTCCAGACGAATTAAATCCCTATCAAGAAGTGAGAGTAACTGAATTATTATACGAACTTTTATGATTGAATTGATATATAAATGAAAGGATAAATATTCCAGTAATGTTAACGAGGAGTTCCATCGTCTCACTGAAACTCATAATCTCTAACCAAAGGGAAAAAGTAACCTGTCAAGTTCCTAAGCCGATCTGAAGACAGACTACGACAAATACTTTACTTGCTGAAGACACTAAAAATCCAAAGAAGAATTACGCTGCTGGTCATCATGTTATTTCTGTTACATAACGTGAATGAAGGATAATAGAAGTATTAAGGGGGGGGGGGGCGGGGGGGGGGTTTAACTTGCGTTGTAATTACTTACAAGTGTTCGTGAAGTTTCTACCAGCTTTATATATATATATTATATATATATATATATATATATATATATATATATACATACACATATATATAACATGAACACATAAGTATATACATACACACATTTATATATATATATATATATATATAATATATATATATATATATATATATATTCTACATATATATACTCTCCTCTCCCAATACCTTTATCACACAATTCCTTTTCCCTTTTCTTTCATCAGATGATTTTTTGGGTATACTGTTAGAATGTTTTGTAATGTCAAGTGTATGTTATATGTATTATATATATATATATATATATATATATATATATATATATATATGTATATATATATATATATATATATATATATATATATATATTATATAGTACAATAAAACTGTAATTTCCATGGAACTATTCTAAATTTTTTCAAAGTAAACACACCAATACGCAAATATGCAATACAGTAAACACAGATATATTTAAAAAAAACCATATAATTACTGTTCCCACACAGGTATGCAATGTGACACAAATTTCATAAAAGTATGCTGAACTACCTATTTCAAATTCCAAGTGCCAACGCTTATATTCATTACGCTTGGGCACACGAAATTACCCTAAAGTGTATTAGTTCAATTTCATTTGCAGTTCAGATTTGAATATATTTTGGTGAGTAAATCCCCTTGGCACAAAATACCACAGACTTGTAAGCTTAAGGTCCTTGCCTCCAGAAGAAGCTTATTATCTATATCTATATAATACTACAACTGAAAAGTTTCTTTGTTTTCACACAGGAAGTTAAACGGGGCTAGTGCTGCCCGTAGACTTCCCCTTATCACTTCTTCCTCCCCTCCCTTTCCCCCTTCCCCTACCCTTCCACCCTCCCCTCCCCATTCCTTCCCCATCCGACGGGTCACGGGTGGTCTAGTAAAAAAAACTAAGTCGATCACATACGAGTATGCATAAATTTATTTTTATCGCTATGGTTGGAAAAATTCTACGCAAAGATTACGCATCGGTTCCTATCTACAGCACAACCTAAAATAAACATGGGCGGACGTATATTCCATACACTAAGGGTAAAATAGAATTCCCTAAGAATCAAATAAACATAAATTCACAGTATACAGATTATGCAAAAATTCCCTACACTGAAGGCTTTACTCCCCGGTACACAGAGCAATAGAATCCCCTAAGAATCAAATATACATAAAATAACAGTACACGTCACACTTTATTCCCCAATACACAGAGGAACCTGGAACTGCCTACACAAGCGCATGAATACCCAAATTCACTATGCACAGTGTAAGCAAGAATCACCAATCAACCCCGCGTGCAGTACACGTTGATGTTTCCGTCCCCCTCCCTCTTCCCCCCTTAAAAAAATTGCATCGCTGGCGAAAAATCAGAAACAAACATTTGGAACAATACGAGCAATTTATAGTATCAATTTGCCTGACATAGTAGTGGCGTTTGTTAAATCATAAATTGCCAGAGGGGGATGGAAGGGTTAGGGGGGGAGGAGGAGAGAGAGAATTACCTGAGGGTAAAGTGAGGGTGGCGGGGGTGGGGGGGGAAGCATTCTATGTGCTTAATCAAATCATTCGGGAACGTTTCCCTCAATCATTTTATTCTTGTTCAAATGCATCCTGCCCCCCCGGCCCCCCACAACTCGATTTTTTTTTTTTTAAATTCAGTTTTTATTTTTTCAGAACTTTTTTTTTAACCGTGTACACTTATAATTATTCCCAGAGTTGCGATTGCTGCTGTTCGCAACTTTACAATAATGATGATGGTTCATACAGACCCTTTTTAACATAAAAAATACCTCAATGTATTGAGGCCACTGTAATTTAAAAGCTCAATTGAATTAACTAGGATACAAAAGTGGAAAAAATCCTCCCTCCATCTCAGCTAAGAAGAAGAAGAAAAGAAAAAAAATAATAATAATAAATTGTACCAATAATCATAGGAATACTAAGCACACTCTCAAGATCCCTGAAAAGGAATCTGGAAAAATTAGAGGCTGAAGTTGCTCCAGGACTCATGCAGAAGTGTGTGCTCCTAGAAACAGTACACATACTAAGAAAAGTGATGGACTCCTAAGGAGGCAGGATGCAACCCGGAATCCCACACTATAAATACCACCCAGTCGAATTGGAGGACTGTGATAGACAAAAAAATAATAAAATAAATAAATAAATGAATACATAAATAAACAAAAATAAAATAAAATAAAATAATAATATAATAATAATAATTAGAAAGTCGGCAACCTTTCACCAAACTCTAGGTCTTTATTCAACATTTTTCACCTAACTCGCCTGTTCGTAGTTCTTTTAAGTAAGAAAGAAAAGGAAAAAGAAGAAAAACCGGTTAAAACTCAAAGCACCTCTTCCACAAATATTTTGTTTCAAAACAGAGATTAAGAAACAAACCACTAAACAATATTGAAGTCTGTACATAAGCTTGGCCGTGAAGTGAAAACATATGAATGCTTGGGTCCAAATACAAATGTACTTCGCTCATATTATTTTATGGTTTTCATTTCAATTTTGTAACTTTTATAATTAAAAAATAGAGGAATTTATGACCTTCAGGCTAAAGAAGATGAAAAATAAAAATATAATACCGAGGTGGTCCTTTCTAAGGAACCCCAAAAATTCTAAACTGAAATTCTCAACTTTATACATTTTAACTTTTCTATGTTCAATTGTTTATGTAAAAAATATGAGAGAGAGAGAGAGAGAGAGAGAGAGAGAGAGAGAGAGAGAGAGAGAGAGAGAGAGAGAGAGGAGCGTTGTACATACATTTGAAAAACTGTTAAATGTAAGTAATTAATTTCCTACGATATTAGATCTCCTCTGAGTACATTATTTGCCAATGGCAATTAGTTTACCTAAATAATCAGTGACTTTCCTAAAAGATATTCATTTGGAAAAAAAAAATCATAATCAAAATTCCTCATAATCACGCCGCTTCAATTAAGCAAAATAAAAAAAAAACATGCGTAAGATAATAAAACCCTTAATTACGAGCTAAATTTTCGTAAAATTTATTTTTTTTATCATCCCCTCCTCTCCTTTCAACCTAATACACGTCAGGTACGATTATATTCATATTAATTAAATGCTTCGTCGGATTCCATCTCCCGGCTCTTAAAAAATGGCATCGCGCTTCCAATTAAAATGATATTGTTATAATACAATAAAGTTTCATACATACTTACCTGGCAGATATACATAGCTATCGACTCCGTCGTTCCCGACAGAAATTCGAATTTCGCGGCACACGCTACAGGTAGGTCAGGTGATCTACCTGCCTGCCGCTGGGAGCAGGACTAGGAACTATTCCGTTTTCTAATTCAGATTCTCTCTTCCACCTGTCTCCTGCGGGGAGGCTGGGTGGGTCATTAGTTGTATATATCTGCCAGGTAAGTATGTATGAAACTTTATTGTATTATAACAATATCATTTTCATACATTCACCTTACCTGTCAGATATATACATAGCTGATTGACACCCTTGGTGGAGGGCAAGAGACAGCTAGTTACTGACTAGACAGGTAAACAACATATGTTGTAGGTATATAGACCTTAGTTCTCTGTGTTTCTAGACGAAGGATTGACTTCCTAGCTATTGCATAGGAGCTGCTTCATCTCAAGAGCCTTAGCGAGATAGTGATCTGTGGCCAAGAGTTCTTGTGGATCTGTCGATGGGGTCTCTTCTTACTCGACAGAATCCTAACTGGCGTTTGTCAATGGGAGCACATCCGCTTATATGACAACACGCACTATTTAAGGAGCGCAACACCGATCCCGATCACTGTTCCTAACATGAGGGTTCGCGTAAATTGAAAGAGAGTTATCCCCCAAACTCCTTTCAAACCTCCAATAAAAATCATTGAGTTAAAATAAATTCAACTCCTTATTAAAGGATCAGTGTCGGCTCCTTATCCCAGCAACGTATCCGCTGATACGTATAAACCAAGAGAGAAGAATCTCTCGTAGGTTAACTTGACGTCCTTCGTGTAATGAGAAGCCAACCCATAATTGCATCTCCTATATGTTAACGCTAATATGTCTTCCTGACATATTGTTACGAAAAGAACAAGAATTTGCAACAGCTCGCACTTTAGAGCTTTTTAGATTCTCAGCTGTTTGAAGGTATCATCAAGTCACTTATGAAATGCTCTAGAGATCACATTGTTTCAAAGAAGACTAGGACTTTCTTTGAACTGGATCTCCTCTGGATGAAGCCTAACGCCTGGCTTGCGCTGGCTGCGCGAGGAGTATCCGTTTAGAATACTCCTGGCGCCTGACAGTCGTAAAACTATTCGAATACTCCTGGCACCTGGCAGGAGTATCGCTCTTCGAATACTGCTGGCGCCTAGGAGTATAAGCTTCGGAATACTCCTGGCGCCTTGGAGGAGTAACGTGCTTGGGATCCTCCTGGCGCCTGGCAGGCGCAAAGCGCCTCGAATACTCCTAGCTTTCAGCAGGCGCCTGGCGCCTGGCAGGCGCAAAGCGCCTCGAATACTCCTGGCTTTCAGCAGGCGCCTGGCGCCTGGTAAGCGCATTTTCATCAGGCGCCTGGCGCCTGGCAGGCGCATTTTCATCAGGCGCCTGGCGCCTGGCAGGCGCAAAGCGCCTCAAATACTCCTGGCTTTCAGCAGGCGCCTGGCGCCTGGCAGGCGCAAAGCGCCTCGAATGCTCCTGGCTTTTAGTAGGCGCATTATGTTCAGAATACTCCTGGCGCGTGGTAGGAGTATTAAGTTCCGAATACTCCTGGCGCCTGGGAGGAGTATAAGTTTCGTAATACTCCTGGCGCCTGGGAGGAGTAACGCGCCTGGAATCCTCCTGGCGCTTGTCAGGCGCAGAGCGCCTCGAATACTCCTGGCCTTTAGTAGGCGCATTTTGTTCAGAATACTCCTGGCGTGTGTAGGAGTATTAAAGTTCCGAATACTCCTGGCGCTTGGGAGGAGATATAAGCTCGAATGCTCCTGGCGCCTGGTAGGAGTAAAAATCTAGAATACTCCTGGCTCCTGGGAGGAGTATCGAGGTCCGGGTACTCTAGGCGCCTGGCAGGAGTATCTCTCGAATACTCCTGACATATGGGAGGCGCATCTAGTTCCGAATACTCCTGTGACTTGGTCGGAGTATCGCTCATGGAATGGCCTTTCGCATGGCCAGTATATTGCGCTTAGCGGGCGCTATACTCCTATCAGGAGTTTCTCTCTTCTCCAGTTGGCTCTTGTTGCTTGGATGAAGATCTTGGCCTAGAACGATCTATAGTAAAGTCAGGCTCTTTGTGCCTACTTGGCGCCTGGCTCCTAGTTGGCGCCAGAGCTTGGCAGGAGTTACTTCCTTCCTCACGTCTCGCCTGCCATAAGCATCGCTCCCCCCAGAGATGGCCGCTTGTGCGACAACTCCCCTGTAGGGTCGTCGCGCTCGACAGGAGTCGGTATTTTGGATCTCTTCATCAGAAGTTTATCATCTTTTTACGAGTATGATCTTTAGAAAGTACTCCTACAAAGACGCTAATTGCTCCTGCACATTCATCACAATTTAGTCCGCTCCATCCGTAGACAATAGGAAATCTCAAAATTCAAGAGACAAGTCTTCCTCCAGGAGGATCATTTATTGCCATACTTCCGTTGCTAACGAGTTCTCCTCCTACATGTGACGAGTTTTCTCGTTGCAGAAGCTTCCTATCCTTGCCCGAAGGAAGGAAGGAGCTTGGACTTTTAAAGAGATTCTGAGCTGAAATGTTGATTTCTAGCTCTTTGAATGCATCTCTCTGAAACCTTTTGGGAAGTAGTTTGAGCCCTTCTCGCATTCCAAAGACTCTATCAGTAAACGTTTTAACTTTTCTTCTTCTGTAGATGACAATGTCACTACATTACCCGGACAACGAAACCTCTATCTAACAGCGTTGATCCAGGAATAACGCTTTAGTCTCTTGCCAAACCTACTATGCTCGGCCAGAACCCATTACCGAGTCGTCATAGAATTTGATTCCAGATTCTAAATCCAAAATTTCACTTGTCTCTTGATCGTTTAGGCCCAAGAGAACATTTGATTAGGCGCAGTTCCCATTTTGTCGGACCACGGAATCTGAGGCCCAAATTAGGATCCCAATCTAAGTATAAGATCTCTTAATCTTATCGTATAGAGGTATTGTATAAGATCCCGAAGATCTTAATTCTCTACTATGTCTAATATTCTTGTCTAGACAGAATATATCTTTCACTGTGTCATGATAGCATAATTACCAAGGTGATTCTTCCCTCTGAAAGGGAAGAAAATCCTTATGTAGTTCACAGAGGTATCGGAAGAGGACAGTTTCCCCTTTCTATTCTAGCACGATCTGCAGCAACTCTATGTCTTTCGCATATTTAAAGGAATTATCAAGCTTACCTGAAAAATCCTCTCATTCATATTTACTTCTGGCAGTCTGCACGCAGACAGACTCAGAGTGAATAGGTTTTTCAGGTCCAATATTTATAATAGATTCCGATCAAATCTCTTAGAAAAAACCTTCCGACACATGCTGAAAGAAAGAACGTGACTTCTGTGAATCCAACCTTTTATTTCCAAATGATGCATTCATCTCTTCCTTAGATGCCCATTTATTTTAATATATGTAAGAATATATACAACTAGGGGGAAAAAAAAACTAAAAGTTTATTCCCCTCTTAAAATTTTTAAAGATAGCGTATCTTGCTACTCTCTTGTTTCGAGGAAAGGAAGCAATCATAATAAGGTTGTTCATCTTCTGCCTTGCGAAGATATCTGTGAGTATTTTCCGCAGGGTCTGACAACTCATTCCAATGAATGTTAAATCGTGCTCTGCCTAATTAAAATTCTTTATTATCCTATCACATTGTGGTAACAGCATTCATCTATGAAACTCTTGTAAGGATAGTAGGAGCGCTGTAATTAACCACGGTGTGTGCGTAAGGCTTAAGCGTATCGTTATCTTAAGGTGCATTTTCTACTACCTTCTTTCCTCGCCGAGGCAGAGAGATATCCTTAGCAACACGAATACGAATGTTATTCATGTTTGCCTAAAAAATTCCCTCAATTCGTGGTAAGTCCATGATTTTATGGGGGGAATATACGGTGAAGCATTCGATCCTTTAGGAGGAGAAAGATGTAACCACCCATTCACGACCGAGAACCGGATGGTACTGGATTGGCTCACAATTACAGCCGTGTCGTTCACTGCCTGGCTGCCTTCATTCTGAGTTGCCAGTTACTCCTTTCAATGAATGGAAATAATAAAATTATTCTCGAGTCTAAGTCAACTCTCAATAATGCAAATTTTAGGCAAAACAACCTTGTTAAATACCGAGGCTGAATAGGTATTGTCGTAATAAACCTTTTAAGCGAAGACTTTACTTGTAAAAATCCTTTAAGGATATAGACAATCCGTAGCGAACCAGACAGGCAACTATGGTATGCGTATTATGACTTGTCCTTCAGTAATCATATAGCAAGCCTTCTACGACACTCTTTCCTCTGACATGCAGAGAAAGAATAGAAATCTTACTCTCTTCGTTCATTTCGTCAATAATCCCGAATGAGTATTAGTCGAAAGATATGCAAATGACAACGAGGATCGAAGATAATCTCTCCAGCTTTTATTATCTTGGAGATAAGTCCGTATTTTACGCCTTTCTTATCTTGGAAGAGCCTCTAATCCATGAATGAGAGCTCGTACGAATCTTGTTCAACTTCCAAACGATTGACCTCTTCTGTAAATGGTTGGTTGCAATCTATTTTGGAAGGAGGATGATTTAATATCCTCTTACTAATCCTGAAACTAATTCTCACAATTCTGCTTTATCTTCCATTCCTCAATTTTGGGGGCAAGATTGAGCAACCGAAGGAGAGCGCTTCCTTTCGAAAGGTGAAGGGCTATTCGCAGTATCGACTCTAACCTGACAAGGGCTACGGCAGCGTGTGCTACATCTTGAGTCCCTGCCTGGAAAAAAACCGAACTTGCTCTAGCCTTTATTGCAATAAGACGATCCTGACAAGGGCAACGGCCGCCTGTGCGACAACCCGTCCCCTATCAGGAAAAGCCTTGAATGTCTTTCACCCTTCGTCTGGAGGACTCTCGGCGGTTGTCAAGCTCTTCTTGTAGGAGAAAGTGTCTGGCGCTAAGCAGGAGTATCTTGCCTAGAATACTCCTGGCGCCCTGGTAGGAGTATCACGTCCGAATAAACTCCCCTGGCGCCTGGGAGGAGTATCATGCTCGTCGGCATACTCCTGGTGCTTGCAGGAGTATCGCGTTCCGAATACTCCTGGCGCCTGGGAGGAGTATCGTGATCCGAAATACTCCTGGATCCTAGAAGACGTATCCGCCCTTGGAACGTTTTCTTGTTGGAAAATTCGAGCATCTGACAAAGGCGATCCTCGCCTGGAAAGTTTCTGTACGTCCTAGTAATATGTCTTCCTGACATGGAAGGTTCCGCTTGTGCGGAAGGTTTTGTGTGCGGAAGGTTCCGATCTCTGTATATTTGTTCTGCTTAGAATTCGACAATACTTCCATTTTCGACATAGCCCTCCCTTTCTTCTGAATGAGAAGGACTTCCATTTCCGATGAAGTCCTGGTTCATCGTGCTTCAGGCGCTTTGCGCCTCGTTTCAGACGCTTTGCGCCTCGTTTCAGGCGCTTTGCGCCTTGTTTCAGGCGCTTTTAGGCGCATTGAGCTCTTACTGGAGTTTCATGTCCAAGGCGTAGAAGCTTAAAAATTATATATATGTGTGTAATCATTAAACGAGATCCATATAATTCATTCAATCAACAAATATCCTTTAATTTAATCTAATTCGATCTCTCAGAATAGATATATTTCATATACATGTACCGATGAGGAATTTATTGAAATAACTACTTTAAACCCCCATGGGATAGAGCCCCCCCCCCCCCTTCCAGCTGTACGGGGGGACGAACAACCGGATAGAGCAATGCCTCTACCGCAATCTTTCTCCGTCTCTTCTGAGGTTCCGATAGCCAGACGAGATATCTTGCATTTCATTAACCTACGCCGTTGAATGTTCTTTCATTATTCGTTAAGACGATAATTAATAAGGGGAACACATTGAATTAGGATGCCTTTCCAATGGCTATCCCTGGCAGTCTGGGACGTTCTACAGAACCTGCCGAGGGGACGCCTGATCGGTGGGGATTCTCCATAACCTCCGTACGGCTTTCGATTCATTCTCCTCTGGCCTGTGAGTCTGGAAGAGGTCTAGCCTGGGAGCGAGACAGAGCCGATCAGACGCACCCTCTAATGCAATATGGGAACACTATCACTCTTACCTTATAATAGCTCGTATCTTGAGCTACATCCTTTATCTTCAAATTGCAAATGAATTTGTAGTTTCTGAAGTAAGAAGGTGATGAGGAACACTACTAGTACTGTTAATATTCTAACTGCTTGTCAGAACGAGGGCTATTAAAAGCTCCTAAAGAAAGCATATCTAGTTCTATGTTTTTCTGACTTCCTCAAATCGGAAGTTACCTTATTTTCCTCAATCAAATTCTAACATTATTACACTTCATCAATGAATAAATATTTATATTTCCCTTTCTTGCAAACTATGTAATTGTCTACCGAACACTTCGGTAGTTACATATACTCTTTCTTCGAAAACTTCGAAGTTAATTCATAAAAGTTATTAAAAAGTTATTAAAAACGTATGCCAAACCAGCGATCCAGTACTTCCCTGTAAAAGTCGGCCCAGAAGATCGATGGCGATGAAACACGAAAATCCATCATGGAGGGAAAGCCAAACATATGTTTACCTTGCCAGCGACAGAGAGAATCTGATTAGAAAACGGGTAATAGTTCCTAGTCCTGCCTCCCCAGCGGCAGGCAGGTAGATCCACCTGACCTACTGTAGCGTGTGCCGCGAAATTCGAATTTCTGTCGGGAACGACGGAGTCGATAGCTATGTATATATCTGACAGGTAAGGTGAATGTATGAAACGATGTCTTAATATTGCTTCAGTAGTCATTCAATTACGGGGCAATCGGGGTATTTCAAAATATTACTCAAGAGAATGACTGCCCTGGGATATGGATGTGCTGCGCAACTCGAGGGGTTGTATATTCAGCTAAAATGTTATAGGAGTGTTTATTACTACTTGTTGTTGCTGCTGTTGTTGTTGTTGTTAACATCAAATAATGTCTCATTCGGGATAGGTGTTCGGATTATTATTATTATTATTATTATTATTATTATTATTATTATTATTATTATTATTAATGTTGTTGTTGTTGTTGTTGATTTGGTCTTTTTGTTTTCATAACATGAAATAATCTGTAATTCGGAATTGGGCTTTTGATCTCATAGAAGGTATATGTGATCAGCTTATTATTATTTGTATTATTGTTGTTGTTGTTGTTGTTTTTGTCTTGTTGCTTAAAAACATAAAATAATGTGTAATTCGGAATTGGGCCTTTGATCGTGGGGAAGGTATATGACTTCAGCTTATCATTATTATTATTATTATTATTATTATTATTATTACTAATACTGAAATTATCATTACAACATGGCAATATCAACATTATTTCTATTGATTTTTGTTTTTAATTTACACGACAAAGTAAAAAAAAAGAAAATAAACAAATAAACAAATTAAATAAATAAATAAATAAATAAATAAATAAATAAGAAAACTGTCCTCCCCAAAATGAAGCAAAACGACATGCATCAACTAACCCTCCAAAGTAACGCAAGGCAGGAGCTTCTCTCTTTAAGCCGAAGCTCCTCTGAGTGAATCTTTAAAGCTTCCTGTCAGTGGAGGAGGAGGAGGAGGAAGTGGAAGAAGAAGAAGAAGAAG
>NC_087213.1:57898715-57906215 GCF_015104395.2 Macrobrachium nipponense | reverse complement strand
AAAATAACAAAGTCGTAACGAACTTACAAAACAGCGGTATTATAAATAGATATAAACCCCCTCTTCCTCCTCCCCCGCCCCCAAAACCCCTACCTCCCACCAACGACACCGACACCAGCTATTCCCTTTCATTTTTTTTCCCCGTCGCTATTCTCCTTTTGTTATTTGGCACCAGATACCCATTAAGGGAACACGCTGTCGCCTTGTTACCTTCTCCATTTAGCCGAAATTCCCCCGAAAAAACTTTTGTCTTCGTATTTCCCAACTCCAATGACATCCAGGCCAAAATAACTATTAGGCGTAGATATATATATGGGCTATTCAGTCGCATAACGAGTCTGAAAGTTACACCAATCAAAGGCTACTAGGAGAGACCGGGGACCTGGGCACCAGGGGAGGGATGAGGAGGAGGGGAGGGGGAGGGGTAGGGGGAGGAGGAGGATGAGGGTGGTGGTGGTAGTAGAAGGGATATCATAAGCAGAAAACTTTGGGGGAAAACTTCCCCCTTGTTACTTTTAAAGATTAAACTAAACTCATTCCATCACCAGCCATCTTCTTATCGATCTGACGCGCGCGAGGGATTTTGAGCCTTGCGCCGGGAATGTCCAGAGTCGAGAATGGCTCGATCGCAGTTCGATCCTGTTATACTTAGGGATTTCGCCCTTAAGAACAACGGGCTGAGGGATGAAAATACTCCCGGGGTGACGAACACTGGCGACGGGATCTGGGACTTTGCACCTTATGGAAACCGGTGGCTAGGGCGAGAATTGCTGGGCACAGACAGGGCATGCGTGCAGTTTTTCTCACCCTGTCTTCTGAAGTTTATCAAAAGGATCTTCAGATATCTCGAGACGGCATCATCTCTTCCCTGAGCCTAAATGACTTCGGTAGAAAAGAAAGAGAGAGAGAGAGAGAGAGAGAGAGAGAGAGAGAGAGCAATAATGTTGAACAGCGTACATGTATGTATCATCAAACGTACATCAACAGGCAGTCTATACATAACAATTAACTAAACACCAACACCATAAAATTAACCTCCTTAAAATCCAGCTCCGTATATGAATAAAAATTTAGAAACAAAAATACATAAAATTAACTTCCTTAAAATCCAGCTCCCTATGATAAGAATAAAAAAAAATTTAGTAACAAAAGTACATAAAATTAACCTCCTTAAAATCCATCTGTTCAAAAGTATCAGTTAAAATTTTTGGCAACAGTCGAAGAGAGCACTTCGAAATTTTGACCAGAATCTCGCAATAACCCTATTCAATCATTAAGACTGAATTTCGATTTTAAAAAACTATTAATTTTCAAGGCTATTTGGTGCTAAAGTCTATATTAACAAATATACAGGAAACTCCAATGGAGCAATATAAAGTTTACCATATAGCCGTCCTCTAATCAGAAGCTAAGTGGTGGCAGTTGAAGTAATTTCTTTTCTTAGGCATTTATAAGAGAGAGAGAGAGTATATATATATATATATATATATATATATATATATATATATATATATATATATATATTATATATATATATATATATATCTATATCTATCTTTATCTATATATATATAATATATATATATATATATATATATATATATTACATACAGATATATGATAGATAGATAGATAAATAAACCTGAACAAAATACGACTGTACTAATTAAAGAGAAATTAACGCTAAAGATGAAGCCTCTTGAGTCCCACGACGATGAAAAACATCTCCTGATTAGTTTCTAAAGGAGAACATTCTTGGGATGACTGCCTCTGGCAGAAATTAGATAAATTATTTAGAAATTAATAATAATAATAATAATAATAATAATAATAATAATAATAATCCGAATTTTCACAATAATTAATATAACCATTAAATATTTTAAAATAATAATAATAATATAATAATAACAATTCGAAAATTTTACAATAATTAATAAGGCCATTAAAAATTGTTAATATAATAATAATAATAATAATAATAATAATAATATAATAATCAATAATAATACTTAGACTATCTCACAGCAATTATCATTAATATGAAGGCTAATACTAATCAAGTTTTTTATTGCCAAAATATAATCAATATATTTATCGCAAATGATGCAAACCATTACACCAGTAAGGAGGGTGGGAGGTGGGTGGGGGGGGGGGGGGGGGGGTGGGGGGGGGGGGGGATGTGGAAGGAGACACACCAGCATCCCCCCACCCTCACCCCCACCTCCCCTACCAACGCAAACAAAGGAGATTCCAACGTCTCTGGATGCGAGCTTTACAACAAAAGAAACAAAAAGAGGTGATAAAACTAAAAAAAAATGATAAAATAATATAAAATATCAGATAATTATGTAACGAAAAAAAAAACTAAAGGAATAGGAATTACTTGAAGAAGCGAAAATAATAAAGTGATAGAAAATTATATAACGATGCGATAAAAAATAAAATAATAGAAAATTATACAACTATACGAAAAGAAAATAATAGACAATGACATCACAATTAAGCGACTAAAAAGAAAATAAGAGAAAGTAACCGAAAATAACAGAAAATAATACAGAAATAGAAAATTATATAAAGAGGCAATAAGAAAAAAAATAATAGAAAATTATACAACTATACGAAAAGAAAATAGACAATGACATCATAATCAAACGATTAAATAGAAAATAACAAAAAGTTATATGACCAAACGAAAAGAATAAATGATTGAAACTTATATAACTAGAGGAAAAAAGAAAATAACAGAATTTATATAACTAAAAAAATAGAAAAAAACAGGAAAATTATATAGTACTAAAAAAAGAAAATAACAGGGAATCGAATAAATAAACGATAGGAAATTATAAAACTAAAAAAAAAAGTTACAGGAAATTACATAACTAAACAAAAACAAAAACAAAAACAAATAATATTACATAAATAATAAAAAGAAAACAACATAAAATTATGTAACA
The DNA here is from genome assembly GCF_015104395.2 of Macrobrachium nipponense. Classification (NCBI taxonomy): domain Eukaryota; kingdom Metazoa; phylum Arthropoda; class Malacostraca; order Decapoda; family Palaemonidae; genus Macrobrachium; species Macrobrachium nipponense. The sequence continues at coordinate 57,903,258 of NC_087213.1, read as the reverse complement.
AAACACAAAGGAAAATATTAAATTATATAACTGAAAGAAAATAAAAGAAAATTATATCACCAAAAAAGAAAATATAAAATCATATAACCCAAAGAAAAAAGAAAATAACAGAAAGCTATATAACAAAACATAAAAAAGAAAATATAAAATTATATAACTGAACGAAAAAAAAGATAACAGAAAATTATATAACTAAACAAAATGAAAATATAAATTTATATAACCCCCCCAAAAAAAAACATAATTGCATAACCCAACAAACGCAATATAATTAGGAAATGATATAAAATAAAAATAAGGGGAAGCTACAACTTGCCACCGAGGCCAAAATCCTCAGCGTCGAACGAACGCATTCCCAACAAACTCCCACCCGCCCCTGTCCCCTGCCCGCCCGCTCCCCTGGTCCCCTACCAACATCTTACCTTAATCAAAAGATATCCTTCTAATTAGCAGCTGACTTTCCGGGGCAAATAACCCCGTTTTATCCAGAGGCAGGTAATTCCAAACTTTCACTATGATTGACTTACGCAATTAACCAATTGGTCTTACACGAGGAATATGCAAATGAACCTATCGGTCATTACACCAATGGTAGGAGGAGCGGGGGGGGGGGGGGTGGGGGGGGAGAACAGATTGGAGATAAACAAACAAGGACAAAGGAGTTCCACAAACAACAAAAAAGTGATGAGAACAAAGGAAGGGAAACGTGCGTACGGGTACGCACGCGCGCGCGAATATGCGAACAAATACACACATAGACTAACCTATAGATAAGAGAATGTGTGAACTTCAACGTATAGCAATTGATGCAAAGATATACTAAAAGCACGGGAATATATATATATAATATATATATAGATATATATATATATATATATATATATATATATATATATATATCAGGAAATTAATCCTTTACGTATCTCCTTAAACCTCCCGTCTTGCGTGTACCGACTTAACCTGATTACTTCTCTCTCTCTCTCTCTCTCTCTCTCTCTCTCTCTCTCTCTCTCTCTCTCTCTCTCTTTGTTTTTCCTTCTCCGGGTTCCTTAAAACCAGGACTGGGCGGGGTCTGTTTACTATGGGACTCACAGCTTTGCCCAACATATTTTGCATAAAGAAGCCGTTCACAAAATTAATGTAATACACCCACGAGCCTACGGTGGTGAAGAGAGGGGGGGGGGGGGTGGCTAGGTCCCTAAGGCCACCTTAATGAAGGCGCTTACTCCCATACCTCCAGGATATAGCTTGTAATCAGTAAGAGATACTGTTTATAATAATAATGTCGTCCTCGATACAAATTGTAACATAATTTCTAAGACACATTCCAAAATACACTTGATCATTTACTGGATAATCTCCTTAAGTTCATTTTAAGTTCATTTCTAAAGGAGCCTTTTGGTTACTCAGACTGGCACGAGATGGGGAGTAAAGTGGGTCAATTAAAAAAAATCCCCTTCGCGAAAATACTGATGAATACCATAGGCGACTTTCAAATAAATGATCTTATATGAAGGAATACCTTAACATATCTTGATATGGCTTGTTCCGTCACTTAACGATCTGTCAATCTCAGTCGGTCGAAGTATATGACGATAAAGTCTGCGGGCTACAGGGACATAATTTAAGAATCTGTTCTCTTGAACTATTCACTACTAGGACGATATTCTACAAAAGGCTCTGATTGGTTAACACACATGTATATGCTCGCCTCACGTACGTATTTGTCACAAATAAACCTGGCAGACTTGAAAACATACGGGGTTATATATATATATATATATATATATATATATATATATATATATATATTATATATATATATTTATATATATATATATATATATATATATATATTTATATATATATATATATATATATATATATATATATATATATATATATATATATATATATATATATTACACGTATATATATATACCGTACATATATATATATATATATATATATATATATATATATACATATTATATATATATAATATATATATATATATATATATATATATATATATATATTTTTTTACACACACACACACACACACACACATTTATATATATATATATATATATATATATATAAAGATATATATAATAATGTATTATTATATATATATATCTATATATCTATATATATATATATAAGATAGAAGAGATAGAGATACGAGAGAGAGAGAGAGAGAGAGAAAAAAAGAGCAGAGGAGAGTAGCGGATTCAAAATAAAATCGATTACAAGTAACCGTATCTAACACCCAAACACCTCCGGTCCTAAACCCCAACCCAGAAGAAGCAAGCAAGCAAGCCTCTACCATCCCCTTCCAGCAAGCAAGTAAACAACCAAGTAAAAAAAAAACAAACAAATAAAAAGTAAACAACAAGTCCTCCAGAATCGCCGCCATGACGAACGGGTCGCTTCCGATAGCTCTCCCATTTCCTCCTGCGGTGTGAAACAGCTCCTCCTGGAGGAGGAGTAGGAGGAGGAGGAGGAGGAGGGGAGGAGGAGGGGTATGGAAAGTCGCCCTGTGCTGTTTCAGGTGACCTTGCGCGTTTTCTGGAATGGGAGGGGGAGGGAGTGGGAGGGAGGGAGGTAGGGGGGGGGGGTAGGAACAGGGGTGTGGGGGGGGGGGGTGGGGAGTTGGTGTCTCGCACGATCTCTTGCGGTAATGCAACGGAAATTGCACTTCTTTTTATCGTACTGGTTCCGGAGAGATACAATGAATGGCAATATTGATAAGAAAGGAGAAGAAATATATTGAAGAGTGAAGGGTAAATAGGACAACAAAAAAAATACGAAAACAAAATCATACTGAACAAATAAAAACTAACTAAAAAAAAAAGGTTAAATGATAAAAAAAAATATATTAAGCAAATACAAACTATCTGAAAACAACAACAAATAATATCGGCAAACAAAATCAAACTAAGAGACATCCATTACAATAATTACAGAGTACAAAACAAAAGGGCCTAAAAAAAACATTACGAAAAAAAATTACACTAAACAAATAAAAAACCAACTAAAAAAATTAAATTATATAAAAAATTACATTAGACAAATACAAACTATCTGAAAAGGACAACATATAAAATCGGCAACAAAATCAAACCAAGAGACATCCATTACAATAATTACAAAGACAAGAGTACAAAAACAAAAAAAAATAAAGGGCCTCACAAAAAATACAAAGAACCAGCACAAAAATGTTCTTCATCACCCAGGGCGTGGTCTCTTTTGTAACCTACGCATACAAGAGGTTAATGAAAAGCCCCAACTCTGCTCTTTCTGGGAAAATGTAATTCATCTCTCTCTCTCTCTCTCTCTCTCTCTCTCTCTCTCTCTCTCTCTCTCTCTCTCTCTGGCAGGTAAATAAATGAAGCTTTCAACCTTCACAGGTAACCTATACAAGGTGATTGCGTCTTTATTGTGTGGGTTTAAATATATGTATGTACTATAGTATGTATGTATATATATATATATATATATATATATATATATATATATATATATATTTACATATATAATATATACATATATATAAATATATATATTTATACTTTACATATACATACATGTATGTATATATCCATATGTATGTATGTATATATGGTACTATATATATATTAATATTATATATTATCTATTTATATATTTATATATATATAATATACATATATATTGTATAACCTGTGAAAACATGGAACGAAAAAGATTTTTAAAAGACACACTGGGCCGTATAAATAAAGCGTTATATTTCTGGCAGTATTATTCTTTGAAAAGGAATAAAACACTTTCCAAAATATAGCGATCTTTTGTTGGTCCCTTCCTTCCGTTTAAATTGGTATTTTCCGTCTTTCTGCAAGTTTGTGTGTGTGTATATATATATATATATATATATATATATATATATATATATATATATATATATATATATATACATATATATATATATATATATATATATATATATGTACGTATATATATATATATATATATATATATATATGTATGTATGTATATATACACGCATACAGACGCACACAACCACACACACACACACACACACATATATATATATATATATGTGTGTGTGTGTGTGTGTGTGTGTGTGTGTATAAAAACAAAATACTATATATATATTATATATATATATATAGAATATATATACATACATAGGCATGCATGCATGCAAGTGAGTGTGCATGCACACGTACCAAAAGCACGTAACCCAGTAAATCCAGCACGAATGGATACGTGCGACGCGAGGGAAAACCACTCCACTATGCATCCGCCAGTAGGCGCAGCAGAAGAAGCAGAAGCAGAAGCAGAAACATTTAAAAGGGTCTATCACGCATGCAAACCGTCACTTCATCCAATCCGCCTTCAACCGCCCTACTCCTCAACCCCTTCTATTTGGGGGTGGGGGTGGGGGGCGGGTTGGCATTCATGACCAACCATCCACCTACCCACCTCCACCCCCTCTTCTTCTTCTTCTTCTTCTTCTTCTTCTTCTTCTCGCAAAACT
>NC_087213.1:57866215-57876215 GCF_015104395.2 Macrobrachium nipponense | reverse complement strand
GGTCTAATTCCGCCTCAAAGGACTCTTATTGCATTTTTAGATTTGTCCTTTAGCGAGGTTCGCTAATTCTTTTCGCTTGTGCCCATGCGCATGCGCGTATAGCTGTGTGTATGTGCTTATGTATAAAAGGCTACATTTGTGAACAAAAAAATATAAAAAAAAGTATTTGCTTTTTTGTGGGATTAAAACGCAACACAGACACTTATATACACATATATAGGTAAATGTACAGATAGAGACACGTACGCATACACATATACTCGCTCTCTCTCTATCTCTCTCTCTCTCTCTCCTCTCTCTCTCTTTCGTGGTACCTGATTCACCTATAAAGTGAATCATGTACCTGGTATTCAGTCGACTGTGGTAAGCGGCAACTGAAGTGGGGTAAAAAGCAAGGAGGTAGGACCATCATCTCATAAAAATACCAGGTAACAAACAAATCATGGCGTCACACCCATCTTCTGAATGATAATAATAATAATAATAATAATAATAATAATAATAATAATAATAATAACAATAGTAGTAGTAGTAGTAGTAGTAGTAGTAGTAGTAGTAGTAGTAATAGTAGTAGTAGTCTTAAAATGGAGTAACAAATCCGCAGTTATGTTATTGTACATATATTTAAAGATAAAACAGTTTTATCTTTAAATATATGTATACAATTACATAACTGTGAATTTGTTTCTGGAATAATATAATAAAATAATAATAATAATAATAATAATAATAATAATAATAATAATAATGTAGAAGAAAAGGTCCTCAGTAATAACATGCATCTACGTATGTGCGTATGTGCCTGTGGACAAACAAGCACAGGCACAGCAAAGAATACAAACAGGAACTCCATGAATTTTATACGTGTCTGTGTACAAACAAGCACAGGCACAACAAAGAAGACAAAAAGGAACTCTATGAATATGTATATGTCTGTACTGTGTACAAACATGCACATACACAACAACAAGACAAACATGAACTCAATGAATGTGTATATGTCTGTGTACAAACATGCACATGAACAGCAAACAAGACAAACAGGAACTCAATGAATGTGTATATGTCTGTGTACAAACATGCACATGAACAGCAAACAAGACAAACAGGAACTCCATGAATAAAACCTCAGTTTCGCAGTCATTCGTGACGACGACTTTCGTCCCCAAATCACAACCACACAAACCGACTTCTTTCATAAATCCCGCGGTAATTAGTCCGTGAATAGAGGACTCCTCATGAAAAGAAGATAAAATCATATTACCAAGATTACCAGCCGCTAAATCCTCACTAAGAGGACATTCCAATCTTCCCCCCTCCCCATCCCAACTCACTCTCTCGTCTATCCCCTTCCTTCTCTATTCCCCTTCCTACCCACAAAACCGGCTTCCATTACCTCAATTCCCCCTCCTCCCCCCCCCTTTCTCACTGTGAATCAACTCTCCTGCAAAAATATTCTCCTACCTTCTCCTTCCACATACTTCCCTCCCCCTCCCCCCTCCCCCTTCCCTCCTCCCTTTCTCAGTTCCCCCAACTTTTAACATAAATATTCTTCTCCCTTCTCTCTCCACATACTTCCCTCCCCCTCCCCCTCCTCCCTTTCTCACTGTGCCCCTACTTTTACTACAATATTCGTCTCCCTTCTCCCTCCACATACTTCCCTCCCCCTCCTCCCTTTCTCATTGTTCCCCCTACTTTTACTTCAATATTCGTCTCCCTTCTCCCTCCATACATTTCCCTCTCCAACACAAGTCAATCTCCCCCAATCCCTCAGCACCAAACATACCACAACCCCCCCCCCCATCAATTTCCCTCAACCTACCTTCACCAATCTCTCCTACCCCAATTCCCTCTCCCCCTTCCCCGCAACACAGTGCCCCTAAATAAGAGTATGAACAAGCGATGAAAAAAAATGGTATCAAAAATCACCAACTTTGGGGAAGGGACAAAGGCCTACATGGATTAGACATCGATTAGTACCTAATCAAAGGGAATTAGTAAAGATGGGGACGGATGAGGAGGGGGAGGGGAGGGAGGAGGGGGAGGAGGAGGGTGGGGAGGAGGAGGAGGAATCTGTTCTTACTCAAAGGATTATTGAGATCAGAACCAATCATTAGATGATGGCATGGCGCGGAATGAAACTTCTACATCCACTAGGAGAGAGGCCAGTAATTACTGACTTACTTTCAGACCTCTCTCTCTCTCTCTCTCTCTCTCAAACATGGATATTATATATATATATATATATATATATATATATATATATATATATATATATATATATGTATGTATATATATATATATATATATATATATATAATATATACATATATATAGTTCACTATTCTAATTCACCGATAAATCCCATGATTTTCAAATATCCCCAAAATAAAAATAAAAAATAAATGGAAGACTAATACATGCACATATTACCAATAATCTAAGCTGAGTTCATAAAGAAGAAGAAGAAGAAGAAGAAGAAAGAGAAAAGGTCAAATGAAACATCCAAGAGGCAGGAAATGGTTGAGGTACTCAGGCTAGGAAAGTAGATAGAGAGGAGGAGGAGGAGGAGGAGGAGGAGATAAAGCACGAAAGCACCTCGGAATTGGGAGACGAAGGTCGTCTCCTGAGGAGGCCGCTCTGGCAGACTCCCTGAGAGAGAGATCTGGGGCGAAAGGGGTCTCTCTTGCCTAATTAAGAGGACTCTCCCGATCTCGCGATAACGAAGCAACAATGGGAGAGACATCTGTCGTGGTCCAGGTAAACTGCATCGAGGAATTAATTAAAAAAAAAAACAGCTCAAAACGACTTTCCCCCGATTATATAAGTCAATTAACCTGGTATTTACCTTCAGGCAGTCCGGGTAAATCGTAAATCGCGCAGTGGAGATTAATTGAGAGAAAACAAATCCTAATGATCCTGCCATTTCGTAATACAACAAGACGTGTAATTAGGCTTTCCAAGTTAATTTCTTCAAGATGATACAATATACAGTTTCTCTTATTTCAGAAATGCAATACATACAAGTAAATATTTACACTGAAGCATTGCATTAATAATTCTTCGAGATATAGCTGAATATAAGAAAAATTATAAAGATTATCTTATTTCAATAGCGCATTAAACAAAGTATTTACAGTATAGCATTTGCATTAACATTGCCTCGAGAAAAAGCTGAATATAAGAAAAATAAAAGATTCTCTTATTTCAATAACGTAATAAATAATTTACAATAAATCCTTTGCATTAAGTTTGCTTCTAGATAAAGCTGAATATAAGAAAAATGATAAAGATTCTCTTATTTCAATAACGCAATAAACAGAGTATTTACAATAAAGCATTTGCATTAATATTGCCTCGAGAAAAAGCTGAATATACGAAAAATAAACATTTTCTTATTTCAATAACGCAATAAATAATTTACAATAAATCCTTTGCATTCAAGTTTGCTTCCAGATAAAGCTGAATATAAGAAAAATGATAAAGATTCTCTAATTTCAATAACGCAATAAATAAAGTATTCAAAATAAAGCATTTGCATTAATATTGCTTCGAGATATAGCTGAATATAAGAAAAACTAAAAGGAATTCTCTATTTCAAGAACGCAATAAATAAAGTAATTACACTGAAGCATTTACATTAACTTTGCTTCGAGGTAAAGCTGAATATGAGAGAAAATTAAATAGAATTATCTTATTTCAATAACGCAATAAATAAAGTAGTTACACTAAAGCATTTGCTTTAATAGTCCTTCGAGATAATGCTGAATATAAGAGAAAAATGAAAAGGATTTGTTATTTCAATCAATAAATAATTACAGACACTGTACGCATTCAAGATTAAGATATTGAAATATCTCGTGGTATCAATGCACAATAATTCCAGCAAGTACGATAGTGAATATCTGAAGCTATTAATCACCAAAAAGAAGGCAAATAATTTGGTAATTACCTAAGAAAATAACCAATTCGACACAACTTTCACTGAATTGGAAAAACAATAGCACAACAAATAATTTCAGGTATCGGTACATAAGTGCGACTGGCGTTTTCATTTTACGAAAATAGTGACAACATTCAACGGAAATATCTTGCCGTGAAACGTCAACATTATGCGTTTGTGATAAAAAAAAAAAAAAGCGAATCAGAATTATTACCTGGCTGAAATTACAGATGGTCAGAATTCAACAGAATTTGCATAAAATAAGAAGTAAGCAAATGAGTCTTCACATAAAACAGAATTCAACAGAATTTGCATAAAATAAGAAGTAAGCAAATGAGTCCTTCTCACAAAACAGAATTCAACAGAATTTGCATAAAATAAGAAGTAAGCAAATTAGTTTTCTCACAAAACAGAATTCAACAGAATTTGCATAAAATAAGAAGTATGCAAATGAGACTTTGCATAAAACAGAATTCAACAGAATTTGCATAAAATAAGAAGTATGCAAATGAGACTTCGCATAAAACAGAATTTGCATTTAGTAAGTTAGCAACTGAGTCTTCACATAAAACAGAATTCAACAGAATTTGCATAAAACAAGAAATAGGCAAATGCGTGTTCACACAAAATAAGAGAAAACAAAATGATTACAATCGATGTTAATATTCTTATTTTCGCGGGTAAACTAACCACTACACAGGAAAATTAAAAAAAATAAAAATTGCCTACGGAGCTGGTAAAACGTAGCTTCCTTCGCTGTGACGAAATACCTGTTTTTAAAAAATTCAAATATTTTTAACATGAACTTTCATTTGGTGAAAGGATTTACCGGAAAAAACGTTTTGCCTAAGAAAAAAAAAACATAATACCGAAAGCAATGCATTTCAATAAATGTCACGATGATAACTCTTCTTTGTTGAATTTTTCAGTCAAATAAGATTTAAAAATAAAAACGAGAGCATTTTCACGTTAAAAGAATTTATTAAAAAAAACAACTTGAGAAAAAAAATTTCTTAAGCCACGCATTTACATAAAATGTCATGATTATAGCTAACCCTTTTTTCCAGTAAAATGAAGTCTTCAATCGAATGACATTTAAAAACAAAAGCAAGAGGATTTTCACATGAACTTCCATTTGTTAAAAGGATTTATTGAAAAAAAAAACCTGTGAAAAAAAATATCTCAAGCAATACACTTAAATGAATGTCAAAATAACTGTCTTTTGTAATGTAAAACGAAGTTTTCAATTAAATAAGATTTAAGAAATTCCCAGGTTCTTCAAAAATCACAAACAATGATCTTTGGTCTAAATGATAAAAGTCAAGACGTCTTCATTACTGAAGTGACTGAAGCTACAGCTTCTTCATATATTCTGAAATAAAATGTTCATATAATGATTCCAGTGTATGTTTTTTTTCTTTAGTTCAGCACAAAGGATTTTATTCCGTTAGATCAAAGAAATAAAAGTGTACTCTGTTCTTTCAGAATAGTTTTTTTTCCTCTGCATATAAGTTTCCACAGAATGATAATTTTCACGGAAGGGAAAGGGTAAATAAAGTTTATATATTCAGGAATAAAATGTCCATATAATGAGTCAATTTCTTTTGTTCCGTGCAAGGATGTTTTTCGTTCCGCGTAAGGTTTTTTTTTTTTTCCCAGTTTGAGGATTTTTTTTTTTGTTCAGTTTGAGGATTTTTTGTGTTCCATGTAAGGATTTTTTTCAGCAGCGGAAGAATTTTTTTGTTCAGTGTAAGGATGTTCTTTGTTCTGTGTAAGGATTTTTTTTGTTCAGCACAAGGATGTTTTTTTTGTTCAGCGTAAGGATTTTTTTTTTCAGTGTAAGGATTTTTTTGTTGAACGTGAGGATTTGTTTTTGTTCAGTGTAAGGATGTTTTTTGTTCTGTGTAAGGATTTTTTTTAGCAAAAGGATTTTTTTTGTTCAGCATAAAGAATTTTTTCAGTGTAAGGATCTTTTTTTTCAGTGTAAGAATATTTTTTGTTCAGTGTAAGTATTTTTTTGTTCAACATAAGGATTTGTTTTTGTCCAGTGTAAGGATTTTTTTTTTTTTTTCGGTGTAAGAATATTTTTTGTTCTGTGTAAGGATTATTTTTTCAACATAAGGATTTGTTTTTGTCCTGTGTAAGGATTTTTTTTGTTCAGTGTAAGAATATTTTTTGTTCTGTGTAAGGATTTTTTTTTCAGCATAAAGAATTTTTCTAAGTGTAAGGATTTTTTTGTTTTTTTTTTTTTTCAGCATCAAGAATTTTTCTAAGTGTAAGGATTTTTTTTAGTGTAAGAATATTTTTTGTTTAGTGTAAGTATTTTTTTGTTCAGTGTAAGAATATTTTTTGTTCTGTGTAAGGATTTTTTGTTCAGTGGAAGAATATTTTTTGTTCTGTGTAAGGATTTTTGTGTTCAGTGGAAGAATATTTTTTGTTAAGTGTAAAGGAATTTTTTTTCATTGTAAGGATTTTTTTTATTTTTTTTTTTTTTGTTAGCCCAAATGTTAAAAAAATGAAGAAATACGATTAAGCTAAAATGTAGTCTGTTCTCTCAGAATAGTTTTTTTTCTCCAACGCATAATATAAGTTTCCACAAAATGATAATTCTCCCCGAAGCGAAAATGTAAATAAAGGTTTTGCTGTTCGTATGAATTTAGATGAATTTTCTGAAATCTTTCCGCTTTATCCAAGTAAATTCTTTTCCTTTGTCTACACGAAAAAAAGAGAGAGAGAGAGAGAGATTCGTTATCATGTTACAAAAATTAAATCTTCTTGGATAAACGGGGTAGAAGAGTTTTGCTAAGCATAATTTCTTTTTTTTTTTATTAAAACTCAACATGACTGCGTATAACAATTCTCGTATTTCAGTTGTAACGTTATTTCCGTTTCAGTCTGTATTACTAAATGAAAATCCAAAGCTGTGTATATCTTCAGCAAGATTTTAGTTGCAATACGATATCTTTCTGTATATCTTCAGCAACATTTTAGTTGCAATACAATAGCTTTCTATATATCTTCAGCAACATTTTTGCTGCAATAGTGTCTTCATACGTATATGCTTTTATGTAAAATGAAATTTAAAAAAAATCGTTGGCTAGAGTGCAATGACAACGCGATTAAAAAAGAAAAAAAAAGTATTATGAAATGACCTCACAAAATCATAATAATGAGTATGTATATCTTTCTATAATATCCCCAAATGATAAATATTCTACTCTGAAAAAAACTGCTATTTTAAGAAAAAAATTATGAATTGACCTCATACAAAATCACAAGAAAGAGGATGTATAATATCTGTCTATAATATCCCCAAATGATAAATATGCTACTTTGAAAAAAAAAGAAGTAATAAAAATCCAATCACAAAAATGAAATTACGCATAAAGAGGTCTTTTAATCGGGTAAAATGATTAAGTGTCACGTTCTAACGACATTGGAAATGAAGCTCCTAGGTCCTGAAATGGAATAAAAAAAAAAAAAAAAAAAAAAAAAAGGAGGAAAGAATCTTTGCTAAAATGAGAAAAGAAATAGGTCCTCTTTTCCAGTGATGGGAAAGATAATTAAATTTTTATCATTAAACGAAAATAGCTTTTAAATTTCAACAGTTTCGCTGAGGCAGAAGTCAAATGAATTTTTGTGTCTGCGCAAGCAATGGAGACTTTCGCAAAACTAAATAAACAGCTGATAACTGAATATAATAAATATATCAGTCAGTAATTCGAATGGAATTAATAAACTCTTGGTGCTAAATCGTTAAATTATGGTTAAATATAATCGACTGATTGATTTACATCATATACTGACGTCATAACCACAACCGTCACTGAAATTATATCGTACTCTCTCTCTCTCTCTCTCTCTCTCTCTCTCTCTCTCTCTCTCTCTCTCTCTGTGGACGTGCGCGGGGCATTCGTATATATATACTAAACATGATAAGAATTCCTTAAAGATAAAATTCACGACAAATACTTAAAGAATAAATAAAAAATCACAAATGAAAGAGACAAACAGAAATATACAATGATTAAGTATCAATAACTCTGCCTATGGTATACAAGATAGCCCTGAGCAACCCCTTAATATCAACCGGTCATTATCCATACAATGACATCATATTATATCAGAAAAAGGTCGCTATTGCATACGATGGGAAGGCAAAAACACACACACACACACATACACACACACACACACACACACACACATATAACTAAAGGTTTTTGCCACGAAGGAAAAAATTAAAAGCGAGATAGCCAAGCATTTTCGGTCTAGTGCGACCCTTTACTCAAGTTGTGCCTGAGTAAAGGGTTGCACTAGACCGAAAAGTGCTTGGCTATCTCGCTTTTAATTTTTTCCTTCGTGGCAAAAGCCTTTAGTTATACATAGCATCACGTTTTATATACTTCGCGATCAGGTTATTCATATATATATATATATATATATATATATATATATATATATATATATATATATATATATCTGAACAAGCCCACTGACTTTAAATTCAAGTTCCAAAAGAATGATGGTGTCCATTAGGAAGTAGAAAGAGGAAGTAAAGGGGAAATACAGAATGAAGAGATACCACTTAATAAAAAAAAAAGGGAAAAAAAGGGGAAAAAATCATAACTTACAAAATGGATAAAAATTTATTAAAATACGGTAGGGAGAACAGCATTAGGGTAAATATAATGTATTGCATCTTGACTTGAACTTCTGAAGTTCCAGTTGCACAACTTCCTTAGGGAGGAACTTCCATAGTCCAACGGTGTGAGGAATAAAGGACCTCTGGAACAGGGAAGTTCGACAGCGAGGCTAAACATTTACATATAATATATATACATATATATATATATATATATATATATATATAATATATATATATATATATATATATCTATATACAGACACACACACACACACACACACACATATATATATATAATATATATATAATATATATATATATAGTATATATATATAAAAGGACAAGGCCATTTTAGCTCAGAATTCTCTTTATGATATATCTTACCATTATGGTTTTATGGGCCAAAGGTGAGGGAAGAGAGAGAGGGAGACGGGAGAGGTGGGGGATGGAGGTTGTTATACCTACCCCTTCGTGCATAGATGGAGCACACTCGGGGAGAAGAGGCCTACTCACTAAGGAAGAGAAACCGTTAGTGTCAATTTCTATTAGGCCTACTACAGGCAGGGAGGACCACACGCGACACCGGGCCCCCATAAACAAACCGACACAACAAGCTCTCCCGAATAAATCAATATAAATAAGTATGGTGGCGGCCCCGTCAGGCAGAGGGTGAACAGACACTGATCGATCGTGATTACGGAGCTGCCCAATCGGGACCGAAAAGATGACTCTTTGCCTTTCATTTCCCCCCCCTTTTGTTCATCCCCCGACAGAGAGAGAGAGAGAGAGAGAGAGAAGATAAGTGATGTAAGAGAGAGACCCTGAGAATAAGAGAGAGAGAGAGAGAGAGAGAGGATAAGTGATGTAGAGAGAGAGAGAGACCCTGAGGATGAGACAGACACCAAACGCACACACACAACAGGAGAAAGTGAAATGTAAAGATGAGAGAGAATAGATAGTGATGTAAGAGAGAGCCCTGAGATGAATGAGAGAGAGAGAAGAGAGAGACGAGAGAGAGAGAGAGAGAGAGAGAGAGGGGGGGGGAGAGGAATTGAAATAAGGAGAATCAGGAGGGATGGAGAAGGGGAAGTTATGTGGGGAGAGGGAGGGGAAATCGAGGGGTGACAAGAAACTGAAGAGTAGGATGTCATAGTAATGACATGGAAGGGGGCAATAAGAAAGATGTGGGGAAGGAGAATAAGAAGCAAAAGAATGGGAAAAAATGAGAAAAGGTGGGAAAAGCGAGGAGGGGAAAGTACAGAAAGGGGGAAATGTAGGAAAAGTACCAGAGAGAAGGGAAAATATTGAAAAGAAAGGAGAGGGAAAGGACCAGAGAAGAGAGGGGGGGGTAGGGGAGTATAGAAAGGAAAGCGAAAGTAAGTAGAAAGAAAGTAAGAGGGACGGGCTGG